>NC_133148.1:27647127-27808127 GCF_048418815.1 Hemitrygon akajei | reverse complement strand
TAAAAGGACCCCTGTTATGTTCTAGACGTCTGTTAAACAGATAGATTAAAAATGTATTTTACTTTCAGATTTCCAGAATTACCTGAGGACTCAGACAGGCAACACTACAACTATCAACATCATTATTTGCACTGTCGACTACCTGCTGCGCTTACAGGTGTGTATTATGTTTTGAATTTTCTGTATTTATGTTGGCCTAAAAGTTCTTTTTATTAAGTGCGATCGTGAACAATAGCCAGATCAGAAATGCTGATCAAGTCAACTAGTTCTCAAAGAGAACTCTGATAGGCCAATCAGACGGTTCAGTGCTGCTCAATGATAGAACATTTAAAAAAATCATATGTACAATTAAGAAACATTAAAAAATAGTAGAAATATTGGACTCATGATGATCATGATGAAGTCTGCTGGAGAGAGACATTTATATACATGCTTTCCTCCATAATTCAGAGAGATTGAAGGCTAAGGTTACAGGGTGACAAAACATGACAAGAGCACTTGGAACTAAAATCTAATCCCTTCCGGGAGAAAACAGCACCTGATCTTTCTGCACTGTTCTCCAGCAGTTTAAGGACTAAGCCTTTTGAATGAAGAAACTGTTAACACTTTATTCCGTTGCAAGCTCCTGTATCGTTTTATAGCAAAGTGTCTGTAAAGAGTAATTCCAATTAAGAGTGTGTGCATAGTATCAATACAATCTCAAAAAGGAAATGTAACTAGATGGAAAAATATTGTTGTGGTAGGATAAGGCAAGTCTCCCATTCATAAAGAAGGGATCATTGGGAGTATCGTGTGTAGGTTTGGTCACCTACCTACAGGAAAGATGTAAACAAGGTTGAAAGAGTACAGAGAAAATTTACAAGGATTCTGCAGGGTCGGGAGGACCTGAGTTCTAAGGAAAGATTGAGTAAGTTAGGACTGTATTCTTTAGAATGTAGAAGATTGAGAGGAGATTTGATGGAGGTATATAAAATTCTGAGGGGTACAGATGGGGTCAATGCAAGCAGGCTTTTTCCACTGAGGTTGGATGGGATCCAGAGGTCATGGGTTAAGGGTGAAAGGTGAGAAGTTTAAGGAGAACATGAGGGGAAACTGCTTCACTCAGAGGGTCGTGAGAGTGTGGAATGAACTGCCAGTGCAAGTCAGGCATGTGAGCTCGATGTAAAAGTTTAAAAGAAGTTTGGATGCATACATGGATGGGAGGGGTATGAAGGGTTATGGTTCTGGTGCAGGTCAATGGAAGTAGGCAGTTTAAATGGTTTCGGCATGGACTAGGTGGGCCAAAGGGCTTATTTCTGTGCTGTCAGTTGTCAGTTTACAATTGTGCATGACTAATCATGTTGTCTCTTTCTGGCTTAGGAATCTATCAGTGATTTCTACTGGTACTACTCTGGAAAGGATGTCGTTGATGAGCAAGGAAAGAGGAATTTCTCCAAGGCTATGGCTGTGGCTAAGCAAGTGTTTAATAGTCTTACTGAATACATTCAGGTAATAAATCACCATCCAACATCCATCTGAAGTTTTTCTCAGATCTTAACCTTTATGTTCTAGTGAAATCTCCCACTTTTGCATTTCATGACTGCTCTGTCCTTCTGGATCAAATCTGTTACCTCTTGAGCTTTCCAAGGTTAATTAGTTACTGCCTGTTACACGCTGCTGTTTGGGGCAGCAATGAAAGTCCTCCATCACTGTCTGTCCTCGGCCATATTGTGCCCCAGGTGCGGTCCAGGGTCCTCTTTTCTGCCTCTACTGTACAGCACCAAGATGTCTTTGGTCTCCCGTGTCTCCTCCGACCCTCAGGGGATCCAATGAAGTGCTGTCCTGATGATGAAGTTGGCCTCTCTTCTCATCTTTGTGCCCAATCCATCTTTAATGTTTCTTCATGATGACTGCAGCCACGTCCTCTTGGTGACACCGAGGGAGTAGGGCGCGGTTGGAGATCTTTCCTGGCCAGAAAGTACGGAGGATCTTCCAGAGGCTCATGGTGTGAATGACTCCAGCTTGACAAGGTCATGCTCTGTCACGCTCCAGCATTCTGACCCGTACAAGAGTGTGGAGAGAAGACAGCTCTGGTGCAGCTTCACCTCGGTGTGGACACTGTACTCCTGTGTTGCTCAGTAATCTGAAGACATTTCTGGCTTTGCTGAGTCTGCACTGGATGTCGTCCTTGGCCCCACCATCCTGCAGCTTTTCAAAGACAGACATCCAACTCTGGGCACTCAGTTTTAATTGTTGATTGGCAGGTGACTTGTCTAGGTTTAATTTTGTCTTTGTTTTGGTGTTCTGGGCACCTGCTGATGCAGCCACTAAATCTGGACCTCACATCAGCAGCCATTTGGAGTCATAGAAGCAGGCCCTTCAGCCCATCTAGTTTGTGCCTGGTCCAATCAACATTTGTGGCTGACCATACTACTTCAGCTTTGGTGTCAAATCTAACCTTCAAACAGAAGACCGTTTCCAATCACGTAACTGTTCCTGCCTTGGCTCTGTAAGATTCTGCTCATTTTAACTTATTTTTAAACTTCAGTTTATAATGTAACAGAATGGACTGATGAATGTCCCGTGTCATCCAGTAGCTCACATCCAGTATAAAGAAAGAATACGCAACAAAGATGTTAGTCATAATCTGTTCCTTGGAACGTCAGAGGCCGCTACTCTAAAGGACTGTGGCACAGGTCTCTTCCTCCAACAGATTTCCTTGCTCGGTTGCTCCTTTACTCTAAACGTGTGTCGTGCTTTACTCTCACTCCACGTACCTATCCAAACCCCTCTTGAACTGGAAGCTTGGTCCACATTCTCACCACTCTGAGTGAAGAAGTTTCCCCCCATGTTCGTCTTCCACCCTTAAACCCCGACCTCAGTAGAAAAAGCCTGCCTGAATTTACCCTATCTACACCCCTCATAATCTTCTTTTCTTTCTTTTTAAATCTTTTTATTAATTTTAAGAAAAACAGATGAAATATGAATACAAAGCATTTGAGAATACATAATTAATAGTTTAAATAGACAATCAGATATATAATAATCAATATATAAGGCCTCCCAAACTCACAGTATTTATGTAAAAGAAACAGAAAAAGAGGGGAAAAAAACCCAAAAAAAAGAGGAAAAAAAACTAACCAACATGGGCCATTATATAATGTTAAATACATACAGTAGTGCCAATAACTCCGAACCTCCATCCAAATAATTAAGGATAATAAAAGTAAGGTTTAGGAAAAGTCCATTTAACTCATATGAAAATGTTGAATAAATGGTCTCCAAGTTTCTTCAAATTTAACTGAAGAATCAAAAACCACACTTCTAATTTTTTCTAAACTCAAACAAGAGATAGTTTGAGAAAACCACTGAAATACAGTTGGAGGATTAATTTCTTCTCATAATCTTGTATACCTCTATCAAATCTCCCCTCAATCTTCTACAGTCTAGGGAATAAAGTTTTAACCTGTTCAATCTTTCCTTATAACTTAGATCCCCCAGTCCCGGAAACATCCTTGTCAATTTTCTCTGTACTCTTTCAATGTTATTTGCATCTTTCCTGTAGGTAGGTGACTAAAACTGGACGGGTACTCCAAATTAGGCCTCACCACCATCTTGCCATGTGGGACAAGATTTTTTTTTTATACACAGTAGGGTAGTGAAGGATATACAACAGTGGCATTTAAGCATTTGTTAGATAGACACGTGAATACACAAGGAATGGAGGGATAGGGATCGCGTACAGGCAGATAGAATTATTTTATTTCACCGTCGTGGGCCAAAGAGCCTGTTCCTGTGATGTACTGTTCCTTTCGTTTTAACTTTAAAACTCTGCGTTTGTTTCCTAATAACTTCAAATTCCACCTTGTTTATCTCATCCAGCCTGACAGCCCTCTGAATTGTCTGCACTCCTCCAGTCCTGGCCTGTTAATCTTGATGCTTCCACCAGAGGTGGCCACATTTCCCTCCCTAAATCTCCCAACCCTCTGTTTCCATTTGCTCTTCCTGTTGGCTCCAATTTAGTTGAAGCAGTTTAGGATTTTTTCTATATTAAAGGCATTATATAAATGCAATATGTTGCTGTCGATTGAAATATCTGATCACAATTAGTTGTAGTTTCATTCATTCAAAAATGGTACAGCCCGAGGGCGGGGGTTATAAAGAGTGGCCTACACTCATTGTCCAGATGTTACCTAGAGTGTGGTTTTTTTTGTTGGCGTACACAGTCTTCAAATATTTATGTGGCACTATTTATGGTCCTTCAGCAGTCATACATGTAATTTTTAGAAGTCACAAGCACCACTGTTAGCAAAAGACACTCGTCATTATTGTTCTCAATCTCTTAAAACAGCAGTACCCAACTGTAACAGTGACAAAAAGTTGTTGGTGAATCTGAAATGGACAATTTGGAAGAAAAAACACAAGGTGGAGAGGGAACACCATCCTGTTTAATAATTGGTAAAATATTCACCAAATTGATGGATACCTGGAGAGAAGATTGACAAACTGGAGGATCCACGAGGTTTTGCTCAAATAATTATCAGCTATTTGTTCTAACATTTCAGGAAAGCTAACTCTAACAATGGTACAAGTAATGACAAACACAGGAGCTAAGGGTTTGATTCTTTTATGTATGGTTTACACTATATCTTTGTGCCATATACACAGATCAGAGTTGTCATCATTACATGAAGAACCATCGAAGTACAGGATTAGATAAATTAATTTTTAAGCCTGGTTATTAAGTTGTACATCTCCTGATCCTCTCATACTTTTGCATGGCCAGATACATCTCACTTAATCTGGCATTAAATTTGAACTAGTGTGAAACTATTTTATGTTTGTGACTTTTGATATTATGGTCTCTATAGCCAACTCCAGAGCCTTTATCAATGACCCAAACACTGGGTCTTGAGGGTTGGAAAATATTGAAGATTAATGTGACGTACATATTTAGATCATTGTCTTGATATGCTGCAGTGTTTCCTTTAACAGTACCTAATGGATAACCTCTTTATAAAATTGTGTTTCACAGTCGGTAAGCAAAGCTATCCACTCCAATTTTAGAACATAGAACAGTGCAGCACAGGAATAATCCCTTCAGCTCACAGTATCCTCAGCTGAATTAAACTAAATCTCTTCTACCTGAATGTAATCCATACCCTTCATAACCTGCGTGTGTGTATCCAACAGCTTCTCAAGTACCACTAGGATGCTGGAAATACAGACAACACACACAAAATGCTGGTGGAACGCAGCAGGCCAGGCAGCATCTATAGGGAGAAGCACTGTCAACATTTCGGGCCGAGACCCCTTGTCTTGACCCTTCGGCCCGAAACCTTGACAGTGCTTCTCCCTATAGATGCTGCCTGGCCTGCTGTGTTCCACCAGCATTTTGTGTGTGTTGTTGTTAACATCGACAGCACTTCTCCCTATAGATGCTGCCTGGCCTGCTGCGTTCCACCAGCATTTTGTGTGTGTTTCTCAAGTACCACTGTTGTATTTTGTATTTCAACTGCATCTGGCAATGTGTATGCAGGTATCCACCACTCTGCGTACAAAAAAAAATCCCTACACATCTCCTTATTCCCTCTCACCTTAAATTAATGTCCTCCAGTGCTTCACAGAAGCATTTAGACCACTAAAAGTTTCCGTAAAGTACAAGAGGACATTTGAATTAGCATGGCCCAACAAAGGTGGTGTCTTACCAGTTACAGTGTGCTCCCAATGTAAATATCAAAGTTCAAAGTAAAATTTATTATCAGAGTACATACACGTCACCACATACCACCCTGAGATTCTTTTTCCTGTGGGTATCACTCAGCAAATCTATAGAATAGTAACTCAATGAAAGAGCAAGAGTGTAGAAGACAACAAACTCTGCAAATGCAAATGTAACTAAACAGCAGTAAATAATGAGAGCATGAAATAACAAGGTAAAGAGTCCTTAAAGTGAGATCATTGGTCGTGGGAACACCTCAGTACAAGTGTGATTATCCTCCTGTTCAACAGCCTGATGGTAAGGGCTCTTGAATATGTACAAATGAATCATTGGTTAGACACAAATATTGAAGTAAACAACGTCATTGCAGTTTTTGAAATAATATTGAATCACCTACCATTAGCATTATTTTAATAGAATAAAAACTTGATTTTGAGTTTGAGAGTCTCTACTGAGGATTGCAAGATAAAGACTTTCATGTTCACTAGTTTCCCCCAGTGACTTAGTCACAGTCACAATGTTCTAAACTAGTGCTGATTATTCCAGTTGTTAATAAATAACCACTGCCTTACTTAACAATATTTTACAAAGAAATCTTCAAAAGTTTGAATGATAAATTATTGAAGCTCTGAGGAGTACTTGGGACCAGCTTGGCCGTCTGATCTGAATGACGCTGTATCTAATCGTGTTGCAGGGTCCATGCACCGGCAACCAGCAAAGCCTGGCTCACAGCAGGTTATGGGATGCAGTTGTCGGGTTTCTCCATATCTTCGCACACATGATGATGAAGCTTGCACAGGTAATGCCATTTCAGTGACAAATTAGTCAATTCTTCTAACCCAGTTTCTTCAACCCAATTTTTAAAATATTACTGTATTTTTTTTCTTGAATATTGTCCCACAGTAGAATACATACTGTACAAGTAGGTTAATGTTTTCACCTAGCAGACCTTAATTCAGCTCCAGCTAGAAAGCTGAATTGAGGTCCCCTTCTGCAGTGGAACTTCAGGTGCCTGGATCATGTCAGTTCAATGATTTCTCTGATCTGATCTAGGTATTCATGATTCCTTTCTTAATGCAAGTAATTGAAATAAGTACTAATTTTAAAAAGGGCATTTCAACGAAGCTTCAATATAACTATTCCCTAGGATTATTATACCTGGAGATTATCTGCTCAGCAATTTTCCTTATGTTTTTTTTACTCACTAGCGTCTTGGTTGTATGTGAAAGAATTACCTTTATTCTGTTTCTATCAAACCTATAATTCGTACTTACCCATGAGCATTATATGAATATCCTTATGAAAGTATATTCAGTGACTTTTAGTCTATGAGTTTCAAACACAGTTTTGTATCTGAAAGCAAATTTGAAAGAGGCTGTAGTGGAAAGCTATGAAATCACTTTAAAACTACAAGAGAATCTTTCAACAATTAAGTCCATTATATCATTCACCAATGTTGAACACTTAAAGATTAAAATATTAGCTTTAATAATATATACTGCTTTAATAGTATTTTGTTTAATAGTATATTGATCGCTTGTTTTCAGTCTTTCAAGTTTTAGTAGTAGACTTCAGTTAAATGTTGCCATTAGTTAAGAAAACTTGGTCCTGAATTTCTGAAGAGAAATAATGTTTTCAGCCTTGACATTGAGGAAATTGACCATCATTCTCTTTAGCACATGCATGCTTGTTGCACACTTTAATGTTGTATTAACAGTATTGCTGATTCCCTGCTTCTTCACAGGTTACATTATCTTACAATAGAACATAGAATAGTACAGCACATTACAGGCCCTTCAGCCCACAATGTTGTGCCGACCCTCAAACCCTGCCTCCCATATAACCCCCCCACCTTAAATTCCTCCATATACCTGTCTAGTAGACTCTTAAACTTCACTAGTGTATCTGCCTCCACTACTGACTCAGGCAGTGCATTCCACGCACCAACCACTCTCTGAGTAAAAGACCTTCCTCTAATATCCCCCTTGAACTTCCCTCCCCTTACCTTAAAGCCATGTCCTCTTGTATTGAGCAGTGGTGCCCCGGGGAAGAGGCGCTGGCTGTCCACTCTATCTATTCCTCTTAATATCTTGCACACCTCTATCATGTCTCCTCTCATCCTCCTTCCCTCCAAAGAGTAAAGCACCAGCTCCCTTAATCTCCAATCATGATCCATACTCTCTAAACCAGGCAGCATCCTGGTAAATCTCCTCTGTACCCTTTCCAATGCTTCCACATCCTTCCTATAGTGAGGTGACCAGAACTGGACACAGTACTCCAAGTGTGGCCTAACCAGAGTTTTATAGAGCTGCATCATTACATCGCGACTCTTAAACTCTATCCCTCGACTTATGAAAGCTAACATCCCATAAGCTTTCTTAAATACCCTATCTACCTGTGAGGCAACTTTCAGGGATCTGTGGACATGTACCAGCAGATCCCTCTGCTCCTCCACACTACCAAGTATCCTGCCAAGTATAATTTCCAGTATAAGATTATAGACCATAAGACGTGGGAGCAGAATTAGGCCATTTGGCCCATCAAGTCTGCTCCACCATTTAATCATGGCCGATCCTTTTTTTTCCTTCAGCCCCACTCCCCAGTCTTCTCCCCATAACCTTTGATGCCGTGGCCAATCAAGAACCTATCAATCTCCGCCTTAAATACACCCAACAACCTGGCCTCTACAGCTGCCTGTGGTAAGAAACACCACAAATTCACCATCTTCTGTCTAAATAGATTTCTCTGCATCTCCGTTTTAAATGGACGCCCCTCTATTCTGAGGCTGTGCCTTCTTGTCCTGGACTCCCCCACCACGGGAAACATTCTTTCCATATTTACTCTGTCTAGGCCTTTCAACGTTCAAAAGATTTCAATGAGATCTCCCCTCATCCTTCTAAATTCCTACGAGTTCTGGCCCAGAGCCATCAATCGCTCCTCATATGATAACCCTTTCATTCCCAGAATCATCCTTGTGAACCTCCTCTGAACCCTCTCCAATGCTAGCACATCTTTTCTTAGATAAGGGGCCCAAAACTGTCCACATATTCAAGGTGAGGCCTCGCCAGTGCCTTATAAAACTTCAGCATTTATAATCATAAAAACAAAACGAACCTATGAAAATTTTCTACAGACCACTCCACTGGCCACACAATCCAGTTCATTGTGCTTCTGTCCAGATGTTACTATACAAAACACCTGCAAAATCCTGTCATGAAACTGACTGGGAAAATTGACCCTTAAAGCATTTTCAATCATTGAAAGTTTGCAGACATTAAGTGATGTTGGCCACAGCCCAAACTGCAAGATTGGCCGTTAGACAGAGCGAAGACTAACTTGAGTAAATTATACAGAAGTAATTGAAAGAACATAACCCAAAGAGTAATTTTAGGACTTAGAAAAAAGAAGAAAAAGACTGCTTATACCAAAATTAATTTAGGAAGGTGTATTAATATTCAATTAATAATCATTACAGGACCCCTGGATTTTGTAGCAATGGATGACTTAGAGACTTAATGTATGAAATATAAACCTGGGTTGCAAGGTGCAATACTGTCTAGAGTAATATCTTTCCATGCCTAGCTTTTGAAGCATTCATTCATAAAGAGTTTAATCATTTATCCTAAAAGGTTTTAATTTTTCATTATTGTCATTGTTTGAATAGAAACAAGATAGCTGAATATTATTTTTTAAATATAAATATTTGTATTTCCCTAGCATCTATTGAATGTTTTAATTGTTTAGTTCTGGAGGTAGTTCATGTCCCGAGAAGCTGAATGAAATATTTACTAAAGAATGTTTATGGATATACTGTACCAGCAATGTTACCTGAAGTACTTTGGAGAAAATAGTCTGATCCTGGAACTATTTCATGATATCAACAATTTATATTTTAAAAAATTCTACCAGTAATTTGTAGGATTTGTTTCTGTAGTTATACTTGTGTTTGAGTAAAAGACTGTGTACTTTATATAGAAAATGCAGGGAAGAGGAATGAATTTGATCTATTTCCTGCAAAGTGTCTAAATATCATTTTTATTCTGGTGAACAACAGATGCCTGATAATCGAGGATCCAGAAATAGCGTAAGAAATTCTGTGTACCGCAGCTGCCATCTCATGCAAGCTGTTTGTCATAAATGCTGTCATTTTATTATTTTTCATCTGGGCATAAAACTCTGCAGTCTTTAATTATTTGTTTCGGGTGGTACGTCAGGCTTAACTTTCGCTTTTTATCAAAATGCTCTAGTTGCTGTTGAATTTAAGTGGTTTACCTAAGGTGGGATTAAGTATCTGTTCAAGCACAAGGAATGGAAGGTCCACGTCTTAAGCATCGATTTCAACGTCAGGCGCTTTTAGCAGTGTATATAGGAATGGCTTTTAAACTGAATGAAAGCAGAATGGGCAAGGTGGCTATTTCCCCTGAGAAGCTGACCCATACTACTTGTGTTTTGTAAACTGAATGTGATGGGTAGTCACTAAAGGGACAGTCTGCCTCCAGTTTAAGACAAGACTGCATATAAGTAAGGTCACAGCAGAACTCACTAAGCACGTTAACTGGCTTCAGAAATCACCAAATTTACTTAGAGCCAATTAACTGGTTAATGGCCATGAAAGAAATAATTTAACAAGTGATTTCAAATGCTCTTTATATTTTTACATTCAATATCATTTCCCAGAATAGGTAAAAATTAACTTTTCTGTTCGAACGTTGCTTTGGGAGATTGTTTTATTTCTTTAAAAAAAAAGAGATTGATGCAAGGACAGTGCGCTTTCTGTTCTCTGAAACTTTCATCCATCCTATTTGTGAACTATTAATGTCTATCAGGCCATCTACATTATGCCTAATTTTGCTCTCCATCCATTGCTATATGTTTAAACCTTCTGCCAGGATCGCAATACATTTCAGCCCACCAGTATTGTTGATGTTATTCCCTGAGTAAACTGCAGGGGAAACATTTCTGGTGTTAAGATAGTTGCATCGCATTACTTGTAACCAAAAATGAATATCAGACAACTTTGAAGCTAAAACTTGCATCCATCTTGTTATGCTGACACGCTGATGTGTTAACAGTATAATCGCTTTATTGTCTGAGAGAGGAACAATTGTTCGTTTTCTTAAATCTTCCATCAGGTCAATGTATGACTTTGCCTTTGTATGATCCATTGTAATCTCTGCATTATGAAATAGTGTGTCTATACATTCCAGAACAAGAAATTAACATCAGCCTTTATGGTATATTAATCAAATACTAGATTTTACACTATTTACTTAAAACTTTTGTAACATTGTGTCTTTTTCAGGCATTCTTACAACCAACACACACAAAATGCTGGAGGAACTCAGCAGGTCAGGCAGCATCTATGGAAAAGAGTAAACAGTCGATGTTTTGAGTGGAGACCCTTCATCAGGACTGGGTCTTGGCCCGAAATGTCTTTTTCATAGGCGCTACCTGACCTGCTGAGTTCCTCCAGAAATTCAGGTGCGTTGCTTTGGATTTCCAGCATCTCTAGATTTTCTCGTGTTTCTGATTCTAACAACCGGATAGAATTGTATCCTTAAAGTATTCAGGGTTTATGTTGCAACTTTTTTACTGTCTGTAAGTACCCCCTCACTCTTCCATTGCTAGTTCGTATAGTCATAGGACACTACAATACAGAAACAGGCCCTTCAGCCCATCTAGTCTGTGCTGTACTGTTAATCTGCCTAGTCTAAAATAAAATAAACATTTAGCTCAGGTTATATTAGTCTTAAACATCGGAATACCATGTACAATTAAACCTCTTATTGGTTTATTTTCAAATACAACAATCACCAGGTTAGAACTTCTCTTGGACGGCCCTATATTTTTTTATATGTAACATGAGTAAATTGGGTGTAAAACCTGATCACGCAATTTGATAATCTCCTTTCTGACTGCTAACACACCTTCCCAAAAATGAAGCATATGACACGTGTAGAGGCCAGAGGACATGTTCAGTCTGGGCAACCATCGGACATTTGGCCTCAGGTTAGACGAAGTTCCATAGTTTGCGTGAGACAATTTGTAGTTCCATAATCTGTAACACAGAGGTATGCTCTGTGTTGGAATTGCTTGCACTGGAAGAACAGGGCTTCCTTTAGTTCTTTTAATTCAGACTGCAGGCCAATTCTCGCTCTGGAG
Source organism: Hemitrygon akajei (assembly GCF_048418815.1). Lineage (NCBI taxonomy): Eukaryota > Metazoa > Chordata > Chondrichthyes > Myliobatiformes > Dasyatidae > Hemitrygon > Hemitrygon akajei. The sequence continues at coordinate 27,796,264 of NC_133148.1, read as the reverse complement.
ACCTGCTGAGGTGCAAAGCAGCATCAGGAGGTTGAAATCCATGGTGGTCACTTGACAGGACTCGCGAGGGGGAAAGGCGTGGACTCGTAGAGAGGTGCAGCATGGAGACGGGCCTTTCAGCCTAACTCATCCTCATCAACTGTCCATCTTAATCCCATCTTCCAGCACTTGGCCAACAGCTTTCTATGCTTAAGTAATTCAAGTACTCTCCAGCCACTCCTTCCCTGCTGTCCCTGACACTCTGCTTCCACCACTCTCTCTGGCATCGTATCTCAGGTACTCCTCAATCTCCCGGTGAAAAAGGTACCTCTCAGGCCCACTCTGAATCACTTGCTCCTCATTATAAACCTACGTCCTCAAATTTTATTCATGTCTCGTAAAGGGAAAGGTTTCTGCAGTCTTGCCCTAACTATATCCCTCATGATTTCATATACCCCACAATTGTTTGTTTGTTATGTGCCATGTTGTATGATGTGGGCAAAAATGACCATGATTGTTCTTGGCAAATTTTTTCTACAGAAGTGGTTTGCCACTGCCTTCTTCAGGGCAGTGTCTTTACGAGACGGGTGACCCCAGCCATTATCAATACTCTTCAGAGATTGTCTGCCTGGCATCAGTGGTCGCATAACTTTGTGATCTGCACCGGCTGCTCGTACGACCGTCCACCACCTGCCCCCATGGCTTCACGTGTCCCTGATTTTGGGGGTGGAGGGTGGGGGGCCTAAGCTGGTGCTACACCATGCCCAAAGGTGACCTGCAGACTAGCGAAGGGAAGGAGTGCCTAACACCTCCTCTGATAAGAGACACATTTCCACCCCGCCACCCTGCCTCAATTGTAACCCCTTTTGTCCCTCTCCAGTGGTGGCCTGGAGGGAAGCAGGGGTGAGGGGGGTTTCAGAAAACCTGACCACAGCGGCAGCAGTAGCTGGTGATTAGGTGTCAGAGAGAGCACTTGGGAAGGAGCACACACATGCCTGATGGGAAAGGTCGGTTTACTGGCAGGTGAATCGACGAGGTGGAAACTCTCCTGGTTCTTACTCCACAGTTAATTGTACAAAGCATTATCACACGTGTTTTGAACAGCTACATTTCCTGATAGCAAGTAAGCCTCGCCACCTGTAGTTGAGTACTGACTGACTGTTAGATTAGAGGCAACTGCCTCATCACAATACAGTGGATTCTAGTTAATTGGGACACGTTGGTGTTTTGTATTTAATACTTCAGTTAAATTTGTGTAATACTGTAAACATACTGTTTGATTAAGCATTCTGTGGTGTTTGCATAATGCATTGTAGGTTATATGTAAAAGTACACGAATGGCATACGTCATTACACCACCACATCTTCAGTGCACGTCTCACAAAAGTAAGAAATGTAGTACACACGCATCTCCCGGCTGTGTTTTTCTTTCGATTAGTTTTATGTTTTGGAGTTACAAAACATAACGGTGGCAACGAACCCAAGGTGGCTACCTACCTGTTGAAGCACAGTGAAATGTTCGAGTTTTTAAAAAAGGCAGAAAATGGACAATATTCACGGGTTCATAAACAGTGAGTACTGGGCAATGGTAATAATAAATTTTAAAAGATCAGAAATGGCTGGCTACATCAGGAAGATAGATGCATTCAATTGCACAAGTGATAACTGGATGTTCTATGCTGAGCAAATTGAACAGTATCTTGAAGAAAATGAAGTAGCCAATGAAAAGTGAGTGCCAGTTTTGCTGAATGCATTGGGTGGAAAAGCATACAGTTTGCTGATATTGTGAAAATAATCCAAGAACATTTAGAACTGAAGCCATTGTTGATTGCAGAACACTTTAGGTTTCATAAGCAGAATCAAAAGGAAGGGGAATCCATTTCAGCATACGTGACTGAATTGAAGAGATTGTCTGAGCATTGTCATTTCAATAATGGGCTTAATGATGCACTGAGAGATTGTTTGGTTTGTGGAATCTTACAAGAAAGCATTCAAAAAGAATTCCTAACTGAAGCACAACTCACATTTAAAAGAACAGTTGAAATCGCTGTGTGAATGGAAACCATAGTAGAGACACAATTGAGTTGCAGTCAGGAATGAAAGTGACTGTGAATAAAATTGCAACATCTGAACAGAAACCTGAATGGCCAAACAAATTCTGTTACCATCATGGCAGTGACTCACAAACCAATGCAGGTTTAAGGGCAAAACTTGCAGAAAATGCAGCAAAGTAGGACACGCACAAAGAGCATGTCTGTCAGTCAGTCAGCATGTCTGTCAATCAATGGACTGCACAGGGAAGAGAAAAAAGTCAAGTTGCTGTTTCCAAAAGAGCACTAATCTGCAAGCTGTTGATGAAAACTCTAATGATGATGAGAGTGACAAGGACTGGCTAGCCTTGAGATTTACAATGTGAAAACTAACAATAGACGAACAATGTGTCTTTCACCAGAAGTGAGCAGCAGATTAATTAAAATGGAATTGTGCACTGGCTCAGCTGTTTCAGTCATTCCACAAAATGAGTTTAAACGGCATTTCAAAGATACTGAACTGAAGCCTGCAGATATCCAACTAAGAACTTATACTGGGGGAAAAGAAAACTGTGGGAACGGCATTTGTAACAGTGAAGTACAACAACCAACAAGGAGTGTGATCAGCTGAGACAACTGCAACTTGATTGGTGAGCTATCCACCATCCCCTGCAATAGAGTTAACTGAAAGCCAAGTGCATCCCACATCCCCTGGAAGAATCAACTAAAAGCAAATTAAGAAAGGTAGTAGATCATGCTAGAGCAGTGCTCAAGGATAACATTGGAGAACTAAAACATATCCAGGGTAAAATAGTGTTAAATGAAGATGCCACACTCAAGTTCTACAAAGCTCATCCAATTCCTTATACCATCCGTGATAAAGACCACATGGAGGCTGAAGGAATTCTTTGCGAGGCTGAGTGGACCCGTGGGCAACACAGGTGTCCCAGTAGCAAAGAAGAATCGGTCTTTCAGGATCTTAAGATCGCCCTCAGCCCAGTACAGAAAGTCAATCAATACACTCTGCCCAGGATGGAAGATACCTTTGCAAACCTCTCTGGAGGAAAACACTTCAAGCAAAGTAGACTTGGCTGAGGCCTACTGACAGATGGAGATGGAAGAAGAATCCATCAGCACTCAGAAAGGGCTTTATCACTACAATAGGCTTCTTTGTGGAGTGGCATCTGCACCTGCACTCTGGCAGAAAGCTATGGCCTAGTTCCTGCAAGGCTGTCCAGGCACCCGGTGTTACCCGGATGACATCATTGTTACTGGTGAGGACGAAAAGGAACATCTCCAAAATCTCAAACAGCATGAGAAAGATTAGAGGATTATGGGTTGAGAGTATAACACAACAAGTATGAATTCTTTAAAGCAAGCATCACTTACTGTGGTCACACCATTGACATACAAGAATTACATCAGTGTGCTGAGAAAGTTCAAGATGCTCCAAAGCCGAAGAATGTGTCACATTTGTAGTCCTTTTTAGGTTCTTTTCAATGACTATAACAGGTTCCTGCCAAACCTGGCTACTGTGCTCCACTCCTTGAACTCGTTACTACAGATCGGGAAGAAATGGCAATGGACAAAGCAGTGTGAGGTTGCTTTCCAGAAAGCAAAGGAAATGGTGACGTCAAACACTGTACTCACACGTGATGATCCACATCGTCCAGTGAAGCTTGCCTACCTTATGGTATAGGTGCAGTCTTGTCACATGTTATGTGTGATGGAAGTGAACGCCCCATAGCCTTTGCATCATGTTCCCTTACCGCTGCAGAGAAAAATTAGGCACAGATTGACAGAGAGGCCTGGAGTCTGGTTTCAATCGGTACTTGTACGGGAGAGTGTTGACCTTCAATACTGACTGTCAGCCAGTGGTGTCCACAGGAGGGTGTTCTACGAACAACAGCAGCACAAATGCAGAGATGAGCTCTGTCCCAGGAGGACACAAGTACAAGATCAAATGTGAGAGAACAACTGATCAAGGAAATGCTGATGGATTGTCCCGTTTACCCTTGGAAAAGAAAATGCCTGAAAAATTTACAAAAGAGAACACTCCTCTTGATGGAATCTCCTGAATACAAATCAGAAGTCTCCCTATTATGGCAGGGATGATCCAAAGGAGACCAGAAAAGACCCCACACTGCCTCAGGTCTACAAAGCAACCCAAAATGGCTGGAATGTGCAGCAGAAATTCCAGTTCCACTATTTTCACCAGGGTTGGGATGAACTTGCCATTGACAGAGGTTGAAATTGAGAATTTTGTACTATCCAAGCTGAGAGGTAAAGTGTTAGTGTTAAAGTGTTACATGCCAGTCATCTAGGTGTGGTCAAGATGAAAGCATTGGCTCAAAGCTTCAGTGGTGTGGGATAGATCGGCAAATTGAACAGAATCAGAATCAGAATCCTGTATTATCGCCAAGTATGAGGACACATACAGGGAATTTGATGCCGGTTTCCCTGAGCTCTCTCTGTACAGAATTAAAAGCAAACAAAAACAATAGTGCAAATAATCATAAACTATATACAATGAGGTCCACCTCATCGAATGTACAGGTGGACTTGATTTATAATAGACTAAAATTCAATGTTCATAAGACTGACGGCATACGGAAAGAAACTGTTTTTGTACCTATTTGTCCTGGCATACAGTGATCTAAAGCACCTACCAGAAGGAAGGAGTTGGAACAGGTGACGTCCAGGGTGTGATGGGTCTACAATAATGCTGCTTGCTCGCTTCCTGACTCTAGATGTATATAAGTCCTGGATCGAGGGCAGCTTCACACCAATAATCCTTTCCGCAGCCCTGACGGTTCTTTGGAGTCTATTCTTATCTTGTTTGGTAGCTGATCCAAACCAGACAGTGATGGACGAACAGACAACAGACTGGATTATTCCTGAATAGAATTGAATCAGCAGCTCCTGAGGCAGGTTGTACTTCCTGATTCTGATTCTGCCAAGCAGAGTGACCCATTCCTCCCACTGCCCCCATCATAAAAGACATTATCCCACAAGAGTATGAAATCTTCCATGACAATTAAATCTTTAGGCTTGAATGAGGCAATTTAAAATTTACCATATTATAGATGTTTGTATAGTATATGTATTATTTAAGTTTACTGTATAAATTTATTTATGTATGTATATATGCCGAGATGCATTCTATGTTGAGTTTGTGTTTATACAGTGGCTAAACAGGGAGGAATGTTATGTATTTAATATTTCAGTAATATTTGAGTAATATTGTAAATATATTGTTTGCTTAAGCATTATTTGGTGTTTACATAATTTATTTTGGGTTATTTGTAAAAGTGTGTGAATGGCGTATGTCATAACACCACCGCGTCATTAACGCACGCCTCACTAAATTAAGAAGTGAAGTACACATGCATCTCCTTGCTCCATGTTGTTCCTTCGAGTGGTTTTTATGTTTTGGAGTTGCAAAACATAACAATTGGGGTCAGTAATTTTGTCTCAATTAAGTTGCTGCCCCAATTGACCGAACTTCCATGGAAATAGTTAAAAAGGTATAAAAATTCCAAACCACTGTTTAACGGAGTAGCAAATTATGTATTTAAGTAAAATACAGAACAAATTAGAACACGAGCAGAATCAGGTTTAATATCACTGTCATACATCATCAAGTTCATTATTTTGTGGCAGCAGTACATTGCAATACAAAATAAAAAATATAAATTACAGTAAGTATATATATATAGATATCAATTAAATAAGTAGTAAAAAAAAACAGAGGGAAAAAGATATTGAGGTATTGTTTATGGGTCCATTGTCCATTCAGATATCGGATACAGAAGGGAAGAAGCTGTTCCTGAAACATTGAGTGTGTGGCTTCAGGCTTCTCTACCTCCTTCTTGATGATAGCAATGAGAAAAGGACCTGTCCTGGGCAATGGGGTCCTTACTGATGGATGCTGCCTCCTTGAGGCATCAGTGTCTTCAGTGCTGGGAAGGATAGAGCTCCTGATGGAACTGGCTGAGTTTACAACTTCCTGCAGCTTTTTCCCATCTTGTACGGTGGCCCCTCCATGCCGGAGAATGATGCAGCCAGTTAGAATGCTCTCCACAGTACACCTGTAGAAATTCGTGAGCGTCTTTAGTGACGTACCAATTCTCCTCAAACTCCTAATGAAATATAGCTCAAATACAAGGAAATCTGCAGATGCTGGAAATTCAAGCAACCCACACACAAAATGCTGGTGGAACACAGCAGGCCAGGCAGCATCTATAGGAAGAAGTACAGTCAACGTTTCAGGCCGAGACCCTTCGTCAGGACCCGTCAGGAATGAAATATAGCTGCTGTCTTGCTTTTGTAATTGCGCCAATATGTTGGGCCCAGGATAAATCCTGAAATGTTGACACTTAGTATCTTGGAGGTGTTCACCCCTTCCACTTCTGATCCCTCGATGAGGGGCTGGTGTGCGTTCTCTCGACTTCCACTTTCTGAAGTCCACAGTCAGTTCTTTGGTCTTACAGATGTTGCGTGCAAGGTTGTTGCTGCAACACCACTCCATCTTGTCTGCTTCTTCATCACCATCTGAAATTCAGCCAACGATAGTTTGTGTCGTCGGCAAATTTATGGATGGCATTTGAGCTGTGCCGAGTCACACAATCATGGTTGTAAAGAGAGTAGAGCAGTAGGCTGCATACATCCTTGAGGTGCACCGGTGTTGATTGTCAGCGAGGAGGAGATGTTATTTCTGATCTGCACAGATGGTGGTCTCCCAGCGAGGAAGTCAAAGATCTAGTTTCAGAGGCATACAGAAACCTAGGTTTTGGAACTTGCTGACTAGAACCGAGGGTATGATAGTGTTGAACACTAAGCTGTAGTCGATAAACAGCAGCCTGACGTAGGTAAAATTCTGGTAAGTTGATGGCTTTTGGATGCAACAGCCTTTTGGAGGCCTAGCAAAGGTGTTTATTGTCTTTTTTTTAAACATCTTTATGGTGACAGGACAATGCTGGACATTAATAACTTCAAGTGTTGCAGGTATACCACATCAATGAACTACTCGTCTGTGGAAGAACTGGATGGTGCAGACCATGTTACTGCCTCCTACAGGAAGGCATCGGAATCGATGCGCAAAGGTGGTGTTCAGCCTAACAGCGAGATATCATCTTGAACGTTTCTTTTACGATCTCAAGACCTGTTGGAGATTGATATTGTAAAATGCTGCAAGTCCATTTCCCTTGTTTATTGGAAAGGCAGACAGCGGGGCAGCGCCGTGGCCTCTGTTGTAGAGAGGGCTCGGTCTCAAGCCGTAGGCTTGCCTGTTGCAGCCGTCCAGGAGAGGAGGCGTCGAAGGCAGTGGATGCTGGATTGGGGGCTGGCCCCTCCCAGCAGTGCTGCCCTCCAGTGTTCGATTGGTGGAATGACAAACTGGAAAACTTACATGCTTACATAGACTGCTGACAACTACTTGTTCTTGCTGATAACACCCATGCACCATCAATTTATAGGACATGTCACTCAGGGACTCAGGCTATAATATACATTTTTTGTGTGACTGTATGTTTACTGCTATCTTATATGTGCTATATGTGCCTTGTACTGCGAATGACTGTTGGTACAGTGTTTTACAACTTGCCCCCAGAAGAACGCTGTTTCATTTGGCTGTATTTTTGGGTATTTATGTCCCGTGGAATGATAATTGAGCTTGAACTTGGATTACTTCTACAGTTCTATAAAACTGTGTACTAGTTTCTAATATGGGCAGAGAAATCCTGTGTATGCTGCCTATTAACTAAATGGACAAAGTCTTTGCTGATACCTAGTGCTACCCATTAACTAACGACCCACCTTCAAAATTAAAAAGCAAAATGATCAAAAAACCATTGCATTTTGAATCAGCATCTGTTAGCCCAAATGGATAACATAAGCATACTCCACTGATAACTACTGTATTTAAAAACTATTTGCTCTAAGCACTGTGTAGTGTCTAACAGACACGCAAGTGGCCAGCCATTTCTGGCACCTCCGAGCTTGAATACTTGAAACCATAGTGAGCAAACCAGTTCTGCATTGTCTTATTGTTTATTTCTCTCTAACAAAAATCACTGCTTTTTGAACACAAACAGGCACAACTGACACTATCTAAAAACTGTTCGCTCTGGTGACTAATGGCTGCATAAGTGCATGTGATTGATGCTAACTAGAAACCGTTTGGCAACAGCCTTCCGTCCCAGAAGTGGTATAGCGTCCCAAATTAAGTTAAGAGTATCCTGGCTATTTTCTGAATTAGTTTTTTTTTTCTTTAAGAGTTGTCCCAAATACGTGCTTTCCCAATTAACCAGTGGCCAAGTTAACCAGAATCCACTGTATTTCAATGATCATTTAATATTTGGTATATCAGTAGATGTCAAATTCAGCTCCTGTTCAAGATTTTTCTTTTTGCAAAGTAACAATGACACAACAATGAGTCACATGTATTCAGGAATAAATATTCAGACCTCTATATTGCTGTTATGTTAAAGTCAGCATGAAACATTCAAAGTAATGTACAAGTCCTTTCAAAAGATATGTGTGTTTTGCCTTATCAATACAATCTTGATAACTTTTGAAAGTCAGTTTTATGTTTAACAATATGAAATAAGTCATTTTAACCATGAATGCTATGAGGAAAACTAATTATATAAGGTGTGATGTCATTTTAATATATAATATCCATTATTTATTATCATGCATAAAAGGAGCATTTTTGGATTAAAGCTCGGCATGAGGTAAGTTTTAACCTGCTTTTCTGGCTGCTTTTTGCATCAAAACCAAGCTTTCCAAGTCATTGCTTCAAATGATGACAATATTAATCTGCTTGAGAGATATTTTATCCTAAGTGACATCATCGTCTGAAGATTCATGTTAAACCAGACGTTGCTGGAATAAGTATTTGGTGGTGTTTCATAGAGTCATAGACTCGTACAGAACAGAAAAGGATCCTTCAACCCACGGCATCCACGTGAGCTTTTTGGCCATCTGTTCTGATCCTATTTGCCCACATTAAGGTCATATCCTTCTATGCTTTGCCTACTTAAGTGTCTGTCTAAATCACCTGCGGCCCACGGATTCCTCAGTTAATAGTAGGAGACAATGGCATAAAAAAAGGTTGGGAAACCCTGGTCTAAATGCTTCTTTTGTGCACTAATTATGACTAATTCACCACTTTCTCTTGCAGCTTATTCCAGATGTCAGCCACTCTCTGAGTAAAGATCTTACCCCTCAGATCCCCTTTAAAACTCCTTCCATTCACCTTAAACCACTTGCTTTTGATACTCCTATAACGGAAAAAAGCAGTTTTGACTATCTACCCTATCAATGATAATCTCTTGTAATTTTTTATACATCTATCAAGTCACCTGTCAGACTTCTTTGCCCCAGAACAAATACGCAGTCGATGTAATCTCTTCCTATAACTAATGCCCTCCAACCTAGGCAAATTTAAATTGTTTTTCTACCCAATATTTTCAGGAAAGTGGGACAGATAATAACTATCCCAAGGAGTCATATCTTCATCATTCAGGCAAAAGCTGATGCCCTGCTTTGACAGCAACTTAGCCTTCCAATCCACCTCCCTCCCAAATCAAAGGTGGGTCTGGAAGGTTAGATGACATGGGATCTAGGGTGAGCTAACCAACTAGGTAATAAATTGGTTTGGATGTAAGAATCAGAAGGAGATAGTGGAGGATTGTTTTCCAGGTTGGAGGTCTGTGACCAGTGGTGTGCCGCAGGAATCTAGGTCCCCTCTTGTTTGGATGAGAATATAGGTGATCTGGTTTGTTTGTGGATGACACTAGAGTTCATGACATAATAAAGAACATTATCTAAGCTTACAAAAAAGGCTCTAGATCAACTGGGGAAGTGCACCTAGGAATGGCAGATGGAGCTTAACTTGGGCAAGTGCAGAGTATTGCATTTTAATAACTTAAACTAGAGCAGGACTCTCTCTGTAACTGGTAGAGCCCTGGAGAGCATTGCATGGCAGAGAGACCCTGGAAGTGGTGACACATGCAAGCATGATGGTGAACAGGGGTTTGACTTGGGGCATTGAACACAAGAGTTGGCTCATCAGCTAAACAGGGCATTGGTGAGACTGTCACCTGGACATAAAGAGGATGTCCTTAAGCTAGAGAAGATTCACAAAGCTGTTGCTGGGTTTAGATAGTTGAGTTATAAGGAGAGATTGGATAACCTGGGTTTTTTTTTTCTCCTGGAGTGTAGGAGGCTGAGGGATGACCTTGTAGAGCATATATAATCATGAAAAGTATAGATCTGGTCACAATCTTTTTCCCAGGGTGGGAGAGTCTAAAACTAGAGAGCATAGTTTTAAGGCGAGAGGGAAAGGATTTATTGAAGACCCAGAGGACAGGTTTTTCATGCTGAGAATGGAGAGTATTTGGAACAAGCTACTGGAGTGCATTTACAACGTTTAAAAGACATTTAAACAGGTACAAGGACAGCAAGGGATGTAAAAACCAAATGCAGACAAATGGGACTAGCTCGGGTCCCAGGGGCAAGTTAGGCCAACAGCCCTGGTTCGGTGCTGTATAACTCTGTACCTCCATGGCTCTATAAACAGTAAACAACTGCCACACACTTTTCTGCAACTATACTCCCCTCCTACACTGCTGCAGACTGCTTAAAAATGTCTGAATTGTTCCACATACAGAAAAGTATTGGACGTTCAAACCTTTGGTGGAATGGTTCATGGAAATTAACTTAAAGATTGTGTTAAAGTGGAGAGACTGCAGTTTGACTACAAAGTTATTTGTGATGTAAGCATTGAGAAGGACTGTTCTTCATTGAGCACAATAAAGGATGTGGAATCAAGTGTTTCTTTTTACAAAAGAGGACAGAGAAAGAAAGACTAGGAGACAAGATGAGTCAACTCCTGTCTGAGGCGCTGAATGTTGGTGAAAAACACTGTATCCTTGAGGCTTTGCTTCAAACATCTCCAGACACCACTTACTGTATGTAATGATCACAACCCTGGTGCTCAGCAGCAGTCTTGAGTCACCAGAGCTAGACCAGTCAAGAAGACCACAAGCACCTTATTGCAGATGAAGATTATAGGATTGTAGTGATTGCTTTCTTCATTGCATCATAGAGTGAAGAGGTTTCAGGGCTCACCTGGAGAAGTGGAGGAATAAACTCTGCGAGACATTCAGTTCAACTGGATGGATGTTTCACATTTTTTCATTTGGAAATTGACACTGAGTCAGGATTTTGGGATGTTGGACAGAGAAGGCAGCAACCAGATGGCCGAATCAGGGCCAGTGCTATGATGGGGAGGGAAGGAGCAGCGTGTGTCCCTTGCGTGGGAAGGAAATTATGTCTGGAGGCAGTACGTTGGATGGAAGGCAGTAAAAGCTGGGCGGTTGGGATTAGGGATTGCAACAATTACATCTAGTGCCTTGGATTTGGGATGGTTGTTCAGAACTTCTTGGGTTTGGGTCTTGGTGTGTGTGGGAAGGAAAAGCAATCAAATCAGTTCAGTAATGGGAAGGGCACAGAGATTGTAATTGGGGCTGTGGGTAGTGGGAGGAACAATTATTGAAGCTGGTGCTTGCATGGAAGTGAACAAAACCCCTGTTCTTTCTAACTCACACCCTTCGGGGTATCCCTACACACTTTGCATTTTCATCCTCCTGACGTTGTGGTTCACTGGTCCTATTTGAGTCTCTACACCATAACTGTCTTTCATACACACATACTCTCCTTCTCTCTCTCCCTCCCTCCCTCTCTCTCTCCTTCTTCCCTTCTCTCCCTCTCTCCTTCTCCCTCTCCCTCTTCCCCTCTCTCCCTCTCTCCTTCTCCCTCCCCTTTCTCTTCCCCCTCTCTCTCTCCCTCTCTCCCGTTCCCCTCCTCCTCTTGCTCCCTCCCTCCCTCTCTCCATCTCTCTCCTTCCCTTCTCTCCCTCTCCCTCTCTCCCTCTCTCCTTCTCCCTCTTCCCCTCTCTCCCTCTCTCCTTCTCCCTCCCCTTTCTCTTCCCCCTCTCTCTCTCTCTCCCTCTCTCCCGTTCCCCTCCTCCTCTTGCTCCCTCCCTCCCTCTCTCCCTCTCTCTCCTTCCCTTCTCTCCCTCTCCCTCTTCCCCTCTCTCCCTCTCTCCTTCTCCCTCCCCTTTCTCTTTCCCCCTCACTCTCTCCCGTAGTTTGACAATTGCTGATTGACAAACGGATTTGGGATAAAGTGAACAGGATGACTGGGTTGGAGGTGTGAGAGAGAGTTTTGGGGTGGAGTTGGCAATGAGTGGATAAACAGAAGCTGGACAGTGGAGGCTGCTGTGGATAGGTGGTGAGGAGTGAATATCAGCACTGTCATAAGGTCCGAGGATAAAGAATTATCACTGCCATTGCTCTGCTCAGAAGTGGGGAATGAAGGAGGGGGCTTAGGTGGAGAATGTTGCTGGAATAAACAAGACTCATGTTGAAAGTGGGAGAAAGGAACAGTGGGATATGTTCTGTGGTCAGATTTGGGGCTAAGGAGAAATGAGGGTGTGGATGGGGCATAGTGTCAGGGACAGTTGTGAGTTTGGCATTCAGAGCCTCCCACGGGACCTGGGGTACAACGAAGCCAGGAGAATCAAAAGGGAAAAGGTGTGGGTTAGGAAGATAACAGATTTGGTGTCTGGGTATTACAGTGAGTACCTGAGGAGGAAGGTAAAGCTGCGCAAGCGCGGGTGACGTCAGCGGCGAGCGCGGGCTTTAAAAAGCGACCCACTTTCAGGAGCGGGCAGCGGAGTGCACAGGAGCAGAGTGCTGGGCTTTGGCTCAGTGGGCTTCGGCGCAAGCGGACTTCGGCAAGAAGCCTGCTTTTCACTTATTCTGACTAATCTAGGATCAGGTAATGGGGGAGACAGTTAGAGCAGTGGTGTGCTCCGTATGCAGTATGTGGGAGGTCAGGGTCAACACAGTTGTTCCTGATGACTACACCTGCAATAGGTGCATCCAGCTGCAGCTCCTATCAGACTGAGTTAGGGAATTGGAGCAGGAGCTGGATGAACTACGGATCATTCGGGAGGCAGAGGCAGAGATAGATAAGAGTTATTGGGAGGTAGTCACACCGAAAAGACAGGAGGTAGGGAAATGGGTGACAGTCAAAAGAGGCAGGGGGAGCAGACAGAGAGAGAAGAGCACCCCTGTGGCCGTTCCCATCAAAAATAAGTATACCGTTTTAGATACTGTTGGTGGGGATGACCTACCAGGAACAAGCTGCAGTGGTCCTGTCTCTGGCACTGAGGTTGGACCCTCGACTAGGAAGGGGAGGAGGGAAGAGAAGAGAGCGGTATTGATAGGGGATTCTATAGTCAGGGGGAGCGGATAGAAGATTTTGTGGGGAAGATCGAGAGTCTCGGATGGTATGTTGCTTCCCTGGTGCCGGGGTCCGAGACATCTCAGATCGGGTGCAGGTTATTCTTGAGAGGGAGGGCAAGAATCCAGATGTTGTGGTCCATGTAGGGACCAATGACGTGGGTAGGATGAGTGAGGGGGTCCTGCGTAGGGAGTTCAGGGAGTTAGGTGCGAAGCTGAAGAGCAGGACCTCCAGGGTAACAATCTCAGGATTGCTACCTGTGCCACGTGCGAGTGAGGCAAGGAACAGAAAGATTATAAAGATTAATACATGGCTGAGAGGATGGTGCAGGAGGGAGGGCTTCAGGTTTGTAGATAATTGGGCTTTGTTCCAGGGAAGGTGGGATCTGTTCCGAAGGGACGGTTTACACCTGAACTGGAGCGGTACTAACATTCTTGCAGGGAAGTTTGCTAGTGCTTCTTGGGGGGGTTTAAACTAAAGTTGCAGGGGGCGGGGATCCAGAATGTGAGAGAGGATAGCGAGAGGAAGAATAAAGGACAGGTGGGGACTACACGGTTCTGGAATATTAAGTGTGTAGTAGAGAAAGGTGAGGTGGAACAAGTGATAAGGAGGACACATGTACAGAGGGATGGTCTGATGGAACATGAAGTTAAATGTGTTGAAAGAATAAGTAAATTTAGGAAGGACAATAAAATCCTAGGGGCGTATAGCCCGATGGGAGTTCGGGGAGCTGGGTTAAGCACAATAGGCAGCGATTCAAACAGAGAGAGGAGAAATTGGCTAAAAATTCTATATCTGAATGCACGAAGTGTCAGAAATAAGGCGGATGAGCTTGAAGCTCAGGTGCGAATGGGTAACTATGATGTTGTTGGGATAACGGAGACATGGCTGCAGGGAGATCAGACCTGGGAAATGAATGTACAAGGGTATACATGCTATTGTAGGGACAGAAATGTGGGCAGAGGGGGTGGGGTGGCCCTGTTGGTGAGGAATGAGATTCAGTCCTTTGCAAGGGGGGACATAGGGTCAGGAGAAGTAGAGTCTGTGTGGATAGAACTGAGGAACAGTAAGGGCAAAAGGACCCGAATGGGTGTTGTCTACAGGCCACCAAGCAGTAGCATGGATATTGGGTGCAAGTTGAATAGGGAGTTAACATTGGCATGTGGCAAAGGTAATGTCGCAGTAGTTATGGGGGATTTCAACATGCAGGTGAACTGGGAGAATCAGGTTGGTGCTGGACCACAGGATAGGGAGTTTGTAGAGTGCCTACGGGATGCATTCGTGGAACAGCTTGTATGAGAGCCGACCAGTGACAAGACTATTCTGGATTTAGTGTTATGTAATGAACAGGATTTGATAAGCGATCTTGCAGTAAAGGAGCCATTAGGAGGTAGTGATCATAATATGATAAGTTTTTAATCTGCAATTTGAGAAGGATAAGGGCAGCTCGGAGGTGTCAGTGTTGCAGTTGAACAGGGGAAACTATGGAGCCATGAGGGAGGAGCTGGCCAAAGTTAACTGGACGGATATCCTAGCAGAAAAGACAGTGGAACAGCAATGGCAGGTAATTCTTGGGAATAATGCACAAGGTGCAAAATCAGTTCATCCCCCAGAGAAGGAAGGATTCAAAGGGGGGAAGGGGCCACAGTGGTTGACAAAGGAAGTCAGAGATTGCATAGCATTAAAAAAAAGGAAGTATGACAGAGCTAAGGTGAGTGGGAGGACAGATGATTGGGAAGTTTTTAAGGAACAACAGAACTTAACTAAAAAGGCAATACGGGGAGAAAAAATGAGGTACGAACGCAAGCTAGCCAGGAATATAAAGGAAGATAGCAAAAGCTTTTTTAGGTATGTGAAGAGAAAGAAGATAGTTAAGAACAATGTTGGGCCCTTGAAGAAATTGTTATGGGAAACAGAGAAATGGCAGAAGAATTTAATGAGTACTTTAGATCTGTTTTCACTGAGGAAGACACAAGCAATCTCCCAGATGTATGGATGGGCCAAGGACATAGGGTAACAGAGGAAATGAAACAGATTGACATTAGGAAGGAAACGGTGATGAGTAGACTGATGGGACTGAAGGCTGACAAATCCCCAGGTCCAGATGGTCTGCATCCTAGGGTACTAAAGGAGGTGGCCCTGGAAATTGCGGATGCATTGGTAATCATTTTCCAATGTTCCTTAGATTCAGGATCAGTTCCTGAGGATTGGAGAATGGCTAATGTTATCCCACTTTTTAAGAAAGGAGGGAGGGAGAAAACAGAGAGCTATCGACCTGTCAGCCTGACATCGGTGGTGGGGAAGATGCTAGAGTCCATTATTAAGGATGAAATAGTGGCATATCTAGACAGCAGTGATAGGATTGGGCCGAGCCAGCATGGATTTACCAAGGGTAAATCATGCTTGACTAATCTGTTGGAGTTTTTCGAGGATGTAACCAGGAAGTTAGACTGGGGAGATCCAGTGGATGTAGTGTACCTCGATTTTCAGAAGGCATTTGATAAGGTCCCACATAGGAGATTGGTGGGTAAAATCAAAGCTCAGGGCATCGGGGGGAAGACATTGACATGGATAGAAAACTGGTTGGCAGATAGAAAGCAAAGGGTAGCGGTGAATGGGTGTTTCTGGGAATGGCAGGTGGTGACTAGTGGGGTGCCACAGGACTCGGTATTGGGACCACAGCTGTTTACAATTTACGTCAACGATTTGGATGAAGGCATTGAAAATAACATCAGCAAATTTGCTGATGATACTAAGCTGGGTGGCAGTGTGACATGTGATGAGGATGTTAGGAGAATTCAGGGTGACTTGGATAGGCTGGGTGAGTGGGCAGATACTTGGCAGATGATGTTTAATGTGAATAAGTGTGAGGTTATCCACTTTGGGAGTAAGAACAGGAAGGCAGATTATTATCTGAACGGTGTAGAGTTAGGTAAGGGAGAAATACAAAGAGATCTCTGAGTCCTTGTTCATCAGTCACTGAAGGTGAATGAGCAAGTGCAGCAGGCAGTGAAGAAAGCTAATGGAATGTTGGCCTTTATTACAAAGGGAATTGAGTACAAGAGCAAGGAAATCCTCTTGCATTTGTACAGAGCCCTGGTGAGACCACACCTGGAGTATTGTGTACAGTTTTGGTCTCCAGGGTTAAGGAAGGACATCCTGGCTGCAGAGGAAGTACAGCGTAGATTCACGAGATTAATTCCTGGGATGTCCGGACTGTCTTACGCAGAGAGGTTAGAGAGACTGGGCTTGTACACGCTGGAATTAAGGAGATTGAGAGGGGATCTGATTGAAACATATAAGGTTATTAAGGGATTGGACAAGATAGAGGCAGGAAATATGTTCCAGATGCTGGGAGAGTCCAGTACCAGAGGGCATGGTTTGAGAATAAGGGGTAGGTCATTTAGGACAGAGTTAAGGAAAAACTTCTTCTCCCAGAGAGTTGTGGGGGTCTGGAATGCACTGCCTTGGAAGGTAGTGGAGGCCAATTCTCTGGAAGGTATCTTATGGATAGGGGAATCAAGGGATATGGGGACAAGGCAGGAACCGGGTATTGATAGTAGTTAATCAGCCATGATCTCAAAATGGCGGTGCAGGCTCGAAGGGCAAAATGGTCTACTTCTGCACCTATTGTCTATTGTCTATTGAATAGAGGGCCATGGGGAGGGGTGGGTTTGGGGTTGTTTGTAAGATCTTTGATGAATGTGCAGTCTCAACAGTGATCTAAGGACTTATTCTGGATATCCAGCATCTTTCATTTTCCTGGCCTATTTAGTGTCAGCTGTGGAAGCTCATCTGTGGTTTTCCTGATGCTTGCTCAGGAACATACCCATCTGTAGCTGCTTCCTTTCAAGGCTAAGTCTTGCCAAAAACCTTTGGAAGATTCTCCTGTGGGGTCCAAATATACTTCCAGTGTTCTCACCCACAAATCTAACTGATACCAGTCTGTCTAAATCGATTGCGGAATGAGGCAAATGATTTCTTCTTTGATTAACGGACGTGGTTTCCATTTGACTGGCCGTCCTATCAAGCGATTGCTAGGCAATATCAGTCAGTTCCTTGACACAGTATTGGAGTCAGATTTGTCTTCACTGATGTGTGTTATGAAATTTGTTGTTTCATGGTAACAGTACAGCGCAGGGCACAAAAATTACGGTAAGGTACCAAAATAAATAAATAGTGCAAAAGCAGAATAGTGAGATGATGTTCATGAATAGTGAATAGCAGAATAGTGAGGTGATGTTCAAGAATAGTGAATAGCAGAATATTGAGGTGATGTTCATGAATAGTGAATAGCAGAATAGTGAGGTGATGTTCATGAATAGTGCAAAAGCAGAATAGTGAGGTGATGTTCACGGGTTCATGGATCTTTCAGAACTATGAATGGCAGAGGGGAAGAAGCTGTTGCTAAAAAATTGAATGTTGCTCTACAAGCTCCTGTACCTCTACCCTGATGACAGTAATGAGAAGAGGGCATATCCTGGAAGGTGAGAGTCCTTAAAATAGATGCAGCCCTCATGAGGCACTTTCTCTTGAAGATGTCCTCAGTGGTGGGAGTTTTTTGCCCCTGATGGAGCTGGCACTGCAGCCTTTTTCAATCCTGTGCATGAGAGCACCAGACGAGACCATGATGCAACTAGTTAGAATGCTCCCCTCCGTACATCTGTAGAAATCTGTTAGAGTCTTTGGTGACATACCAAATCTCCTCAAACTCTTAGCAAAGTATTGCTGCTCGTGTGCCTTCTTCGTGACTGCATCAATGTATTGAACCCAGGTTAGATCCACTGAGATGTTGACACCCAGAAACTTGAAGCTGCTCACCCTTTCCACTGCTGACCACCCCCCCCCCACACACACACACACAATGAGGACTGGTGTGCGTTCTCCCGACCTCCCCTCCCTAAAGCCCACAGCCAGCAGCAGCAAGTCTCCCTTAAAGCAACCGCTTTATCGTTGGTCAGCCTGAGCTATTTGCTTAAACTCTTTTAGGTCCTCAAAATTGTCGTGCCTCTGGTCTACCTTGCATAGCTGAGGCAAGGTGACAGCTGAACGTGCAGTGTCAAATTCTTCCTCTTGGGAAAGCCACACAATCTGATGCCCATGCTTTTAATGTTAATGTGGCTGACATCCATACTGCAGTAACATTGAATGCATAGGCATCATCCAATGCCTATGTTACTGCTTACATTGAAGCACAAATACACTTCGTTATTTGAACACGGTTAATATCGATGTGCTGAATGTAAGCAATTGTCAGTACAGCAGAAGTACCCACCCTCATTTGATCATACCTCTACGTTTCTTTGGCCTTCCAGAAATGAAGGCCAAAGAAATGATAGGAGGTCAAAGTAAATGATAGGAGGTAAAAGTTTTTACTTGCCAATTTTTACAGGAGGCCCTTCCATTCCTCAAAGGTGAAACAACAGTCGGCAATATTTCTGAAGGAAATTTTTCCTTCAAAAATATTTCCTATCTTCAGACAGGAAGAGTAAAGACCACTGCACACAAATAATTGTCAAAAACATAGCAGTTGAACCTTTATATGGCAAAAGAAGGTACTTTTGCACTGTGAATCTAAGTAATGTCAAAATTTCTCACCTGCACTTTCACATGCCTACCTTTTATAGTGCCACAGATATGCACAAGATGTGCCTGTTCATTCTCTTTCCTTTCCTACTAACTGCACTTATGAATTGATCTGATGAAAAATAAATATTTTTATATAACTGCTCAGGCCAGTATGCCCAATACTTGCAGGATACTGGCTAGGCGGTTATAAATGAAAGATAATAGATGACTAATCCTGAATACTTCACCTGCAAGTCTGGCGGGGCCACCTACACTACCTAGTGCCCCAGGTGCGGCCTCCTCTACATCAGTGAGACCTGACGTAGATTGGGGAACCGCTTTGTCGAGTGCCTTTGCTGTGGCTGCAACAGGCAGGATTTCCCGGTGACCAACCATTTTAATTGCATTCTCCATTCCCATTCCAACATGTCGGTCCATGGCCTCCTCTACTGCCATATGAGGCCACTCTCAGGCTGGAGGAGCGCACCTCAAATTCTGTCTGGGTTGCCACCAGTCTGACAGCATGGACATCGATTCTTCTAACTTCCCCTCCCCTTTCTCTCTTTTTCCATTCCCCATTCTGGCTGTCCTCTTACTCTTTCTCCTCCTTACCTGCCTGTCATCTCCCCCCTGATGTCCCTCGTCCTTCCCTCTCTCCCACGGTCCACTCACCCCTCCTATCAGACTCCATCTTCTTCAGCCCATTACCTTTTCCGCCTGTCACCTCCCAGCCTCTTACTTTATTCCTCCCTCTCCCAACCACCTACCTTCACTCCTAAGTTGGCTTCACCTGTCACCTGCCAGCTCTCCCCCTCCCCACACCTTATTCTAGCTCCTCCCCCCTTCTTTTCCAGTCGTGATGAAGAGTCTCAGCCCAAACTGTCGGCTGCTGGTTCCTTTCCTTTGATGCTGTGTGTGAGTGTTCACAGATGACCATCTTGTTGAATATCATCTCTTACAGGTGAAAAGCCAATTTTGACAAAAGAGTTTCATGATTTTTGCACCTCCTCTAGACTATTCTCATAAATAGTGACACTTGTTTTATTTGATGGATAATAAAGGACAGTTATCTATGCAGATTATTGGTGGAGTCATTGACACTGTCAAGGGCTGTCAAAAGGTATGGCAAAATACTGCTGACATAGTTACAGTTATAGATTCTGTATAAAACTTTAGTCAGACTGCACTTGGAGTACTGCATGCTGCCCTAGACACTCTGTTATAGTGAGGATGTGGAGACTGTCGAGAGGGTGCAGAAGAGGTTTACCAAGATGCTGCCTGGTTTAGAGGGCATGAACTATAAGGAAAGGTTGGACAAACTTGTTTTTTTTTTTTCTTTGGGGTGCGTGGACTGGGGGGACCTGCTAAAAAGTTTATAAAATTGTGACAGGCATAGCTCTGGTAGACAGCATCTTTTTCTCAGGGTGAAAATGTCAAGTATAGGAGGGTGCGCATTTAGGATAAAAGATGGAAAGTTTAAAGGAGATGTGCGGAGCGACTTATTTTACACGGAAAGTGGTGGGAGCCCGGAATGGGAAGCAGATGTGATAGAGGCTGATATTTAGACACACAAATGTGCAGGGAATGGAGGGATTTGGATCATGTGCAGGCAGAAGAGGTTTAGTCAAAACTGAATATATCGTCACATGTAATAATACATGTACATACAAGTACAATGAAGAACTTTCTGGTAACGACGTCACAGGCACAGAGCATCATGTAAGCAGCATTCACAAGAAAGACATACAGTAAATTAAACATAGGTTATACACAATTTTTAAAAGAAAGAACACGATTAGTGCAAGGAAAAATCAAAGTAAGTCCAAAGCACAGTACTGTAGTGATTAGGATTTTGCCACTTAGTTCAAGAACCGGATGGTTAAAGGGAACCTGGTGATTTGGGGCTTCTGTACCTCCATCCCAGCAGACATGGTGTGGTGGAGATCTCTGATGATGGATGTTGCCTCCTTGACATGGTCCCTCACCCTACTCGGATCAAACCTATTCCTTTGAGGTATGGCAATAGCGTGATGGGTCTCTTCTTGCCGCTAGTAGGCAAGCATTGTTTGCAGGAACCCCTTGGTCTTGCTTCCATCCTGGTTCTGTGGTTTGTACGTGATGAGACCAATGTAGGACTTGTAGATTCCACTACAGATGTGGCAGGAGATGCCTGACTAGGCACATGGCTGGGTATTTAAAGATTAAAGATGAGCTTTATTTGTCAACCTAGAACATAGAATAGTACAGCACATTACAGGCCCTTCAGCCCACAATGTTGTGCTGATCCTCAAACCCTGCCTCCCATATAACCCCCCACCTTAAATTCCTCCATATACCTGTCTAGTAGTCTCTTAAACTTCACTAGTGTATCTGCCTCCACCACTGACTCCGGCAGTGCATTCCACGCACCAACCACTCTCTGAGTAAGAAAAAAACCTTCCTCTAATATCCCCCTTGAACTTCCCTCCCCTTACCTTAAAGACATGTTCTCTTGTACTGAGCAGTGGTGCCCTGAGGAAGAGGCGCTGGCTGTCCACTCTAGCTATTCCTCTTAATATCTCATACACCTCTATCATGTCTCCTCTCATCCTCCTTCTCTCCAAAGAGTAAAGCCCTAGCTCCCTTAATTTCTGATCATAATCCATACTCTCTAAACCAGGTAGCATCTTGGTAAATCTCCTCTGTACCCTTTCCAATGCTTCCACATCCTTCCTATTGTGAGGCGACCAGAACTGGACACAGTACTCCAAGTGTGGCCTAACTAGAGTTTTATAGAGCCGCATCATTACCCCGCGACTCAAACTCTATCCCTCGACTTATGAAAGCTAACACCTCATAAGCTTTCTTGACTACCCTATCTACCTGTGAGGCAACTTTCAGGGATCTGTGAACATGTACCCCCAGATCCCTCTGCTCCTCCACACTACCAAGTATCCTACCATGTACTTTGTACTCTGCCTTGGAGTTGTGCTTCAAAATATCAAAACATGCAGTGAAATGAGTTGTTTGCATCAGTGACCAACACGATCCAAGGACGTGCTGGGGAAGCCCAGAGTATCAGAGTGCTTCTGGTGCCAACATAACACGCCCAGAACTTACTCGTCCATGCGTCTTTGGAAACCGGAACACCCAGCGGAAACCCCACAGGGTTACGCGGAGAACGTACAAGCTGCTCACAAACAACAGCGGGAATTGCACTGTAAAGCGTTATGCTAACCGTCACGCCGCCATGCTGCCCCCAACTGTAATACCGTCAATATCCTACAAATATCCTGCTTTACTCCTCTGAGCAGTATGGCTCAGGGTATAGTGAGAGAACTTTGAAAATGTCCTCGGATCATTGTCAGCCTGTGACAGACCTCAGAATAGAGTGGCTCTGGTGGGACTCTGGTGTGGGGAGGGTGTAAATAGTGTGAACTGTCCAGAGGAGCCGAATGAGTGTGAAGACGGTCTCAGAGCTGGTGTCGTTGGGCTGGTAGAGGATCCTGTCCGTTTACACTTACATTAGATTCTAAGGATTTTGCAGATGGGTTATCCCTCCAGTGCCTTCACTGATTAAATACAATATCACTTTTAGTTTTAACCTTTCACATTACATGGAGTCGAAATGTGTGTTCCAGCTTAACACATTTTCTGTTCTTTAAGAAGACGTTATTGATCCCAAGCATTTCCGTTGATATGTCACTGGAGTAATTAACAAGAGGCAAATGATCTTGAGTTGCTGCCTGAGATGCTGCTCAGGTCTCAGTAGGAGTTTTTTGTACAACTTTTTAATAACTTTGACTGCTTAGTCTGGTGAACAAAAGTACCCACTTCCTCCAAGTTTAACAGGCTCACTACCCGAGAGAATTATGATAAACCGCTTGTCATCTCGTCAGCGTAAAGCGTCACTAAATAACGCCAACTTTTTCTCATCCAGATGGAACGTTCATACCCCTTTATTTCTGTATTGGTAATAACGTGATGCTGACATTGAAATCCCTAACGGTTTCCCGTTTATTCACAGGATTCCAGCCAGATCGAATTATTGAAGGAGCTCTTGGACTTGCAGAAGGACATGGTGGTGATGCTGCTCTCCTTACTGGAAGGTAAATACAGTCATTCATGCAGCGTGTGACGAAGTGGGGCTCGAATGCTCACACTGTTGGTGTGATCGTCATGTAATCTGCAAGCACAAGAAAATCTGCAGGTGCAGGAAATCCGAAGCGACGCAGAGAAAATGCTGGAGGGACTCAGCAGGCCAGGCAGCATCTCTATGGAAAAGAGTAAACAGTCGACGTTTTGAGCCGAGACCCTTCATCAGGTCTGGAAAGAAAGAGGAGAAGTCAGAGTATGAAAGTGGGTTGGGGGGGGAGGAGAAAAAGAAATACTAGGTGGTAGGTAAAACCAGAGAGGGGAAGGGGTGGCTGAAGTAAAGAGCTGGGAAGTTCCCTTTCTTTCATGGTCTTCTGTCCTCTCCTATCAGATTCCCCCTTCTCCAGCACTTTATCTCTTTCACCAATCGACTTCCCAGCTCTCTACTCTTTTCCATAGATGCTGCCTGGCCTGCTGAGTTCCTTCAGCATCTTGTGTGCATTGTAATCAGGTTTGATCCATTGTGGAGGTAGTTGCCTTCAAGTATGAAGGCAGAATATAGTATTAATAGCAAGACTCTTGGCAGTGTGGAGGATCAGAGGGATCTTGGGGTCCGATTTCATAGGACACTCAAAGCTGCTGTGCAGGTTGACTCTGTGGTTAAGAAGGCATACAGTGTATTGGCCTTCATCAATCGTGGGATTGAGTTTAAGAGTCATGAGGTAATGTTGCAGCTATATAGGACCCTGGTCAGACCCCACTTGGATTACTGTGCTCAGTTCTGTCACCCCCACTTCAGGAAGGATGTGGAAACCATAGAAAGGGTGCAGAGGAGATTTACAAGGATGTTGCCTGGATTGGGGAGCATGCCTTGTGAGAATAGGTTGAGTGAACTCAGCCTTTTCTCCTTGGAGCGACGGAGGATGAGAGGTGACCTGATAGAGGTGTATAAGATGATGAGAGGCATTGATCGTGTGGCTAGTCAGAGGCTTTTCCCCAGGGAAGAAATGGCTAACTCAAAAGGGCACTGTTTTAAGGTGCTTGGAAGTAGGTACAGAGGAGACGTCAGGGGTAAGTTTTTTTACACAGAGCGGTGAGTGCGTGGAATGGGCTGCCGGCGACAGTGGTGGAGGTGGATATGATAGGGTATTTTAAGAGACTCCTGGATAGGTACATGGAGCTTAGAAAAAGAGAGGGCTATGGGTAACCCTAGGTAATTTCTAAAGTAAGTACATGTTCGGCACAGCTTTGTGAGCTGAAGGGCCTGTATTATGCTGTAGGTTTTCTATGTTTCACCATTGGAACAAAGCTCTGTAAGTTCCTTCACACAGTGCAACGTGACTGTGTTACAAAAGGGGAGGTGGGGGCAATCTTGAGGCCCATAAAGGTGGTTGAATTCCAGGGGCTGACCAAGTGGATCCTGGCAAAGGATAAGATTGCTGGGGTCCTGGCAGAGATTTTCCTGGGCCACGGGTAAGGTACTGAAAGACCGGATGTCCCTTTAAGAAGGGCTGCAAGATAAGCTAGGGAGTTGCAGGCCAGCGATCGCATGATATATCCAGAACATTTCTATTTAAATTGTCACCTGTACAAAAAACACGGGTTACACCTGAAACCACGGGAGACCAATATCCTTACAGACAGGTTTGCCAGAGCTGTTGGGGAAGGTTTAAACTAATTTGGCAGGGGGGGTGGAAATCAGAGTGATTGGGCAGCCGGTATACAAGTAGATGCAGTGTGTAGTGAGACTGTGAGGAAGGACAGGCAGATGATAAAGCAAAGTTGCAGTCAGTGAGATGAGAAAGTGTAACAGGGGGCCAAAATCAAAAAGGGTGACGAGTACAGGACTGAAGGTGTTATATCTGAATGCACAGAGTATCTGGAATAAGGTAGTGATCTTGTAATTCAATTAGAGATTGGCAGGTATGATGTTGTGGCTCGTGGCTGAAAGTTCATAGTTGGGAGCTTAACGTCCAAGGATAAACCTTGTATCGAAAGGCCAGGCAAGTAGGCAGAGGGGGTGGGGTGGCTCTGCTGGTAAAAAAAATTTGATCGGAAGATGTAGAATCCGTGTGGGTGGACCTACAAGGTAATGAAGGCCCTGATGGGAGTTATATAGAGGCTTCAAAACAGTAGCCAGGATGTGGGTTACAGATGTGTGAGAGCGAGGAAAGGCATGTAAAAAGAGCAGTATTGCAACAATCATGGAGGATTTCAGTACGCAGGTAGATTGGGAAAATCCAGATGGTGCTGGATCCCAAGAAAAGGAATTTGTAGAATGCCGTTTTAGAGCAGCTTCTAGTTAAGCCCATTAGGGGAATGACAATTCTTGATTGGGTGTTTGATGCACCATCAATAACTCACTCTGAGACGTAAAAGCGAGGTATCGGCTTTTATTGACTGGAAGAAGGAACAAGCAGTGAGTGACCACCATACTACATCCTGGAGACTGAGAGGCCGGGCTCAGACCTCCATCACCTTTATACAGGGGTCTGTGGGAGGAGCCACAGGAGCAGTCAGCAGGGGCGTGTCCAGACAGGTATATGTAGTTCACCACAGTGTTATGTAATGACCCAAATTTGATTAGGAGGCTTAAGGTAAAGAAACCCTTAGGAGCCAGTGATCATATATGATAGAATTCACCCTGTAGTTTGCGAAGGAAAAGCTAAAGTCAGATTTTTAGTAAAGGCATGGAAGAGGCATGGGAGAGAAGCTGGCCAAGGTTGATTGGAAGGAGACACTAGCAGGGATGATGGCAGAATGGCAGTGGCTGGTGTTTCTGGGGGGAAATTTGAAAGGGGCAGGAATGATACATCCCAACGATGAAGAAATGCTCTAAAGGAAGGATGAGGCTGACAAGGGAAGTCAAAGAAACCATAAAAGCAAAACAGAGGGCATATAACATTGCAAAAATTAGTGGGAAAGTACAGGATTGGGAAGCTTTTAAAAGCCAACAGAAGGCAACTAAAAAAGCTATAATGAGAGAAAAGATGAAATACGAAGGTAAGCTAACCAATAATATAAAAGAGGGTACAAAAAGTATTTTTTCAGATATATGAGGAGAAAAAGAGAGATGAGAGTGGATATTGGACCACTGGAAAATTACGCTGGAGAGGTAGCAATGGAGGACAAAGAAACAGTAGAGGAACTTAATAAGTATTTTGTGTCATTCTTCACTGTGGAAGACACTATGCTGGAATTGCAAAAAGTGTCGGGGGACAGAAGCGAGAGTCGTCGCTGTTACTAAAGAGAAAGTGCTTGAGAAGCTGAGAAGTCTGAAGCCTGGACCACACAGCTGAAGAAATTGTGGCGACATTAGTAATGATCTTTCAAAAATCACTTGATTCTGGAATGGTTCCTGAGGACTGGAAAATTGCAAATGTCACTCCACTTCTTTTTTAAGAAGGGACAGAGGCAGAAGAAAGGAAATTATACGCCAGTTAACCTGACTTCAGTGGTTGGAAAAATGTTGGAGTCTATTATTAAGGATAAAGTTTCGGGGTACTTGGAAACACATGAAAAAAGTTAGCGTGATTACCTTAAGGAGAAATATTGCATGACAAATCTGTTGGAATTCTTTGAGGAGGTAACAGACAGGGTAGACAAAGGAGAATCAGTGTTTGCTTGGATTTTCAGAAGGCCTTTCACAAGGTGCCATACTTGAGGCTGCTTAATAAAATAAGAGCCTATGGCATTATGGGAAAGATACTAGAAAGGGTAGAAGTTTGGTTGACTGTCAAGAGGCAAAGAGTGCGAATAAAGGGGGCCTTTTCTAGTTGGTTGTGAGTGACTAGTGGTGTGCCGCAAGGGTTGATGTTGGAATCACTTCTCTTCGTGTTATATGTTAGTGATTTGAATGAAGGAATTGATGGCTTTGTGGCCAAGTTTGCAGACTATCCAAAGATAAGTGGAAGGGCAGGTAGTTTACAGGAAGCAGGGTAACTGAAGAAGGACTTAGCTAGTTTAGGGGAATGGGTAAAGAAGTGGCAGATGAAATATAGTGTAGGGTAGTGCATGGTCATGCACTTTAGAGGAAGGAATAAAGGTGTGGACTATTTTCTAAATGGAGAGAAAATTCAAAAATGAGAGGTGCAGAGGGACTTGGGAGACCTTGAGCAGAGTTCCTTAAAGGTTAACTTGCGGTTTAGTAAGGAAGGCAAATGCAGTATTAGCATTCATTTTGAGAGGACTAGAATACAAGAGTAATGATGTAACGCTGAGGTTTTATAAGGTATTGGTCAGACTGTGGTGAACTACATATACCTGTCTGGACTCGCCCCCCCCCCCCCCCCGCTGACTGCTTCTGTGGATCCTCCCACAGACCCCGGTATGAAGGCGATTGGGGCCTGAGCCCTGCCTCTCAGTCTCCAGGATGTAGCATGGTGGTCAATTGCTGCTTGTTCTTTCTTCCAGTCAATAAAAGCCAATATCTCCCCTCACGTCTCGGAGAGTTATTGATGGTGCATCACAGACCACACTTGGAGTATAATGAGCAGCAGATCTGCTGGCATTGGAGAGAGTCCAGAGAAGGTTCACGAGAATGATCCCAGGAATGATAAAGTTAATATATGAGGAGCAGTTGATCCCTCTGAACCTGTAGTCACTGCAGTTTAGAAGAATGAGGGGAGATCTAATTGAAACCTATCGAATTATGTCTGGATAGAGTGGATGTTTCCTATAGTGGGGTGTCTAGGACCAAAGAGCACAGCCTCAGAACAGAGGGCCATCCATTTAGAACAGAGATGAGCAAAAATGTCTTTAGCCAGGGGGTGATGAAAGTGTGGAATTCTTTGCTGCAGACTGTTGTGCAGGCCAATTCAGTGGCTAATCTTAAGGTGGAGATTGATAAATTCTTGATTAATCTTGGGAGTCAAAGGTTATGGGGAGAAGGCAGGAGAATAAGGTTGAGAGGGTTAATAAATTAACCATGATTGAATGGTGGAGTGGACTCAATGGATTCAATGGCCTACTTCTGCTCCTAGGTCTTGTGGTCTAAATTGGTACATTCAAAGCATTAAACTCTTTACTTAATGAATCTCCTGGACAAAGAGCCCATTATCTTCCCGGTAGGTCTTCCGTCAGTGTAACTTACAGTTTTCATGTATTATTTAAGCCTCCACCTTTTCACACAACCCAATGTTTCTGATATCATCAGCTTAACCCCTACCTCAGGCTCCCCGGCCTTGGCCCTAATCTGCTATTGACCAATGTTGCCACCAAGTCTCCCTAATGCCAGCACAGCTTTCTCTAATGGAATTTCCTCAACCTTCTCCTCTGCTTCCGGATCCCATCTCTACCCACCTCCATTTCTATCTCGACATACCCTGCCCACTATGTGTTACTGTGGTACCCCACAATCTTCTTTCTTGCTCCACACCGTGGTCTGCTGCTCAGCTACTACATGCACTGCGCTGTGGTGCTTGAAGGAACAGCCTCTGTGTGCCCAAGCGTGGTGGACCTGCCTTGGATCTTGTGCAGAGGTGAGTTTTACTGCAGTGTTTCCCTCAGCAATACTGTGTTTGTGCTCCTTTTCTGGAACGGTATAGTGTTGGAATGGTGCAGTATTGTGTTGGCATGTGGCCAAGTGGTTAAGGCGTTCATCTAGTGATCTGAAGGTCGCTCGTTTGAGCCTTGGCTGAGGCTGC
Source organism: Hemitrygon akajei (assembly GCF_048418815.1). Lineage (NCBI taxonomy): Eukaryota > Metazoa > Chordata > Chondrichthyes > Myliobatiformes > Dasyatidae > Hemitrygon > Hemitrygon akajei. Next base: position 27,767,649 of record NC_133148.1, on the reverse strand, counting down.
GTGTGTGTCCTTGAGCAAGGCATTTAACCTCACATTGCTCTGCGATGACACCGGTGCCAAGCTGTATCAGCCCTTGCCCTTCCCTTGGACAACATCGGTGGCGTGGAGAGGGGAGACTTGCAGCTTGGGCAACTGCTGGTCTTCCATAAAAAAAACCCTGCCCAGGCTTGCGCCCTGGAAACTTTCCAAGGCGCAAATCCATGGTCTATCGAGACTAACAGAGGCCCACACATAGTGTACAGTCACGTGTGTAAGTTGTTGTCCATTAACCCATTGTTCATAAAATAACAAATGGGCTTTTACTCTCTTCTTTTGCTATTAATGGTCCAGGGAGGGATAGCGTCTGGTGAAGGGGCTTGCGTGGCCATTCTGGGATAACCTTTTGTTCCCACCGGGCACTCAGCTCTCATCTCTGGCTCCAAGTGGCTATTTGCGTGCAACAGCGGCCAACAGGTGGGCTAAACCAGGTGAGGGTAGTGCCAGGTGTCATGCCCCAGAGAGAAAGGGACATGCTTGTCCTAACATGTGAAGTCAGCTCTGACAGATGGGTGATTGAGATCAACAGTTCCAATGGCCAGGAAGGTGGTTGTGCAGGGCTTCGTGGAGAGAGAAGGGCATGACAAGGCACAGAAGAAGTCATGGTCATCCCCTGCAACCAAAGAAGACCCCAGTTGTAGCAACTAATCGTACCACTGGACGCCGACTTCCAAGTTCACGAGAGTGGAACAGCCCCTCGGCTACTTTAAAAACTCTCCTGCTCAGGTTTCTTTGTACAGCATTAACAGAAGGGTAGCTTCCTTTGCAATGTCATCATTAATTTGAATCATGCACTCTTCGTCATATAATCCAGTGTGTCTTCCAGTCTTTCCCTGCCTGTTGGTCAGGAACAGAAAGAACAGTGCGTTTCCAAGCAGAGAACTTGTGTGGGCCAGGTGACTCTGGTTTAAATAAATTCCAAGCAACTTTTATAAGTACCTCCAGAATGTCAGAATGATCCTAGAAAACATGATTGGTGAATGAGGAAAAGAATGAAGAATATTTTCGAAGCCTGGATCCCGTTACTGGTCTCGTCCTCTGTGGTGTCCAACGTTACAGTGTTGTCAGCAGGTCTCAGACAGTTTGGTATGTTTACAACATCCTTACCTGTAGAAAAACTGTATAGCATTCATTCGTTTTTTGATTGCATAACAGAGCTAACCTTCTTTTTCTTTCTGATCCTTTATTTAATAATCTCAACCCAACAGAGTGAGTTACACAATACAGAAAACTGACCCTTTGGCCCAAGTCATCCATGGTAGCCCCAGTGCCTACCTGAGCCAGTTCCATTGACTGCTCCAACATGTTCTTACCACAGTCAGTGAAAACTTCTGTTTCAAATCACGATGGTTAGAATTTTAATAATTTCCAAACCAGTCAGCAAACATCTGCCATGAGGGTAGTTGAAAAATCATCCTTGCAGGAAAAATATGCTTGATAACGGTCAACTATAAATTAGGAGCAGGGGCAAAACATTTGGCTTGTCATGCCATTTCATAAGATAGAGACTATAAACTCTACTGCATTATCCCATCTAGGCATGGTAACCACTCACTCTCTTAGCAAGAATCTATCTATCTCCAAATACTACGCAAAAACTTCTCCGCCACCAATCTCTGAGGAAGCTTTCCGAAGGGTTATGGCCTCCTTTGAAACAATTTCACTTCTTCTCAGTCAAATTAATGACCTCCTTTTCCAACGGTGATCCATAGGCCTTATCTCCTTCCTTTCCACATCACACTGTCAAGACTTCTTAGGATCTTGTTTGTTTCAAAATGATCTCTGTCTTCTGTATTCTAAAGAGTTGCGTGTCCATTCTTCTCTTGTCAGATAGCAGGCCTCCTCCCATAGGAAAATATGGAAATCTACTCTTCTAGCTTCTTTATGTCAATTAATATGAGTAGTTTTAATGTCAGTTTTAAATGATAGATATAAACAACGTATTTTGATGGTTTATATTTTGAAATTAACTTCATTCTGTTAGTTATTTACTGTCTGTTATGCCACTGGCAATTAGGGCAGAAATGAAGATCCTCCATCTCTGTCTTCCATTGGCCATCTTCTCTGCTGTGCCCCTTTTGTGGTTCAAGGTCCTCATTACTGCCTCTACAATAAGGCATCAAGTTGTCTTTGGTCTTCCATGTTTCCTCCATCCTCAGGGGTCCAATGGAGTGCTGTCTTGATGATGGAGTTATTCCGGTTAATGTAATATTTTAGAAATAGAATTACGTATTTCATTGGATTTTCCATTGTCCATACAAAAATGAATACATGTTTGTTGCAATGAAACAACACTCATGTGAACTGTTCAATATACAATCACATATCTCCTCATTTGTTATTTTCAGGAAATGTTGTGAATGGAACTATTGCAAAGCAAATGGTGGATATGTTGGTGGAGTCATCAAGCAATGTTGAAATGATCCTAAAATTCTTTGATATGTTCTTGAAACTGAAGGACATTGTCGCTTCTGATGCATTCAAAGATTATGTAACTGACCCCAGAGGACTTATCTCAAAGAAGGATTTCCAGAAAGCAATGGACAGCCAGAAACAATACACACCTTCTGAGATCCAGTTCCTACTTTCATGCTCAGAAGCAGATGAGAATGAAATGATAAACTATGAGGAATTTGCAAACCGGTTCCAAGAGCCAGCTAAGGACATTGGTTTTAACGTAGCTGTGTTACTCACTAATCTGTCTGAACATGTCCCTCATGACACAAGACTTAAAAACTTCTTGGCATTGGCAGAGAGCATCCTCACTTATTTCCAGCCTTTCCTGGGGCGCATTGAGATCATGGGCGCCAGTAAGAGGATAGAGCGCATTTACTTTGAGATCAGCGAGGCCAATAAGACACAGTGGGAGATGCCTCAGGTCAAGGAGTCCAAGCGGCAGTTCATCTTTGATGTGGTGAACGAAGGTGGAGAATCTGAAAAGATGGAACTCTTTGTCAACTTCTGCGAGGACACCATTTTTGAGATGCAGATTGCTTCAAAGATCTCCGAAGCAGATGAAGAAGAGAAGTCAGAAGAAGATGAAGAGGACGAAGAGGATGCTGAAGGGGCAGAGACTGAGAAAATATCTTCCTCGGCTGAGGCGCCATCAGCCTTTGCAGGGTTCCTGAGCTCCATTGTTGACTTTTTTAAAATATTTACATTTAAAAACATAAGGAAAAAGTATAGGAAACTAAAGAAGATGACAATTAAAGAGATTGTGATGTCTCTGGTGTCCTTCTTTTGGACTTTGTTTATGGGCATCTTGCACTTTATCTACAGCATCTGTAGTGGTTTCTTCATGATAATATGGAATACCTTATTTGGGGGTGGCTTAGTTGAAGGAGCCAAACATCTGACAGTCACGGAACTCCTGGCCAGTATGCCTGATCCCACCCAGGACGAAGTTCATGCTGACATTCCTGACATTAGTAAGGCTGAGGCTGAAGGAACTGCAGTCCAGTCTGACTTTGAAGACCAAGTGAAAGAAGAGCAAATATCAGAGAAGTCTGATGTTAAGAGGGAAAGCGGCCAGCTAAGGATGGGCCCCGAGCCCAACCTAGGACTTGGCGACATTGTGGAATCTGCGCCAGTCGAGCCTCCAACCCCAGAGGGCACTCCACCTACTTTCAGAAAAGTGAGGGTGAGTACCGTGCACGGCATTCCAGATAAATGCTAACAAACTCAAATCTCAGATTTAATTTCGCATTAAGTTATCGGATTATAATTGTTAGCGAACTTCCTTCTTGAATTGATTGTGGACATACACTTAGTGGTCTCTTTATTTGGTATTGAGCGGGTGTACAGGTGAACTATAAAGTGGCCACTGAGTGGACTTCATCTGCTCGCATTGAAGCAGTAGAAGAAACCTCAGTGAAAAATAAGCATAATGTAAATAACGGGCCTGTAATTTTTTTCCCCTCTACTTGTTCATAGATTGTTCAAAGTAAAATCTAGATCTCACAAATTCCCTTTTAAAATCATCCCATTGTGCTGGCTGGACTAGTAACACTGAACATCATCTCCACTAGTAGACCAACTACTCTTGGTCAGCCGTTCCTCAAAACGGACATTGTTTTTACCTGGAGCCAGTGTTAAAGCCTTAGAGAATTTTTTTTCCTGCGATTTTCAACGTGGTCATAAAATGAGCCTTTTACCTTTAACAGCAACAGATTGAATCTCAGATGGAAGTTAAGTCAGACGACCAACTCAAGACTGAGGCCGAGAAAGCAGAGTAAGTCTTTTTATCCTTAATAGATTTCTCAGAATACAGTCAATAGCTGGTGATAAGGTCATTCCACAACAGCAGAATAATATACACAAAATGCAGGAGAAACTCAGCAGGGCAGGCAGCATCTGTGGAGAGGAATAAACAGTCGGCATTTCAGGCCGAAACCCTTCGTCATCACATTCTGATGAAGGGTCTTGGTCCAAGACATCAACTGTTTATTCCTCTCCACAGATGCTACCCTGTTTATTCTTCTCCACAGATGATACTTGACCTGCTGAGTTTCTCCAACACTGTGTGTGTGTGTGTGTGTGTGTGTGTGTGTGTGTGTGTGTGTGTGTGTGTGTGTGTGTGTGTGTGTGTGTGTGTTAGTTACTCTGGATCTCCACCACCTGCAGAATCCCTTATGTGTTTGTTTTAAAACTTGTCCTGTTGTACATGATTTATTAATGCTCAAATTGAAATATATTTCACTCAGACACTGCCTTTCAGTTGTAAGCCCATAGCCAGCTGCTTACAGTGCAGAAACCCAATAACCTTCATTTCCCAAGAGTTCATTGTACATCAAGACAGGCCAGGTCAAGACTGTGCAATAGTAGCTTGGATCTGTTGCACCTCTGCTCTAGCAACTCTTTTATGACTTACATGTTTTGGCAGTAAGTATCAGTATTCAGATAGACAGTGAACTTGGCACATCACACTTTAACTGCTGCAATGTGGAATAATGGTTCTGTTTTCTGCATTCAAAAGCACAGAGAATGGTGAAAAGGCTGAGAAGGACATGAAAGAGAAAGAACTAGTAGAACTCCCAGAAGAAGAAAAGGGAAAGTCAGAAGAGAAAGAAAAAACAGAGGAAAAGGAACATCCTGGGGAAACAGGGAAGGAAGTGAAAGAACAGGCAGAGAAAGAAGAAGAAAAAGATGAAGCTACACCAGCGAAGAGGGCGAGGAAGAAAGCCAAGCTGGAGAGGAAAAAGGAGGAACCGGAAACTGTCATGGAGTTCTGGATTGAGTTTGAAAACTATAAGACCAAGCTTTTGGTAAGCACGAATAACTCTTAACAGTCTGTACAGGAATTTATCAATCAATATATTTTTAAACTGGATCTCTCAAAGGAGGGCATATATGGAATAGAAGCCGGGTGAGTTCATCAAGCCACATCAGGAGAATTCAAACAAGCATTTGGTTTAAGAAAGAAGCAAGAATTTAAAAAAGAAAAGTTTCAAATTGAATAAAACAGTATGTAGTCTTACAGACATAGTATATCTCATAACAAACGTCAATCAAGAGCAGGAGTGGGTGCCTGGTCCAGTGAGCCTGCAGTTCCATTAATAGGATTATGACTAACATCATTGTCATCTCAACTCTGCATTCCAGACTACCTTCACTAATTTTTCCCTCTTCCTTGATGAGGATCAATATCTTGCTCTCTCTCTCCACACTGCCTCTCTCCCCCCCCCTTTAAATTAGTCAACAACTGTCCTGCTTTCTATTGAGAAGAGAGTCCCAAAGGTTGATGACTCTCCAAGAGAAGACAATTCACCTTACCTCTCAGATGGGTGACTCCTTATTTTTAAACAGGAACCAGTTGTTTAAATTCTTCCCTTGGGATCTTACCAGTCACTCTCACTCCCTCTTTTAAACTCATGTCCTCTTGTTTGAATCTCCCCTACTCTTAATGGAAAAAGCCTATCCACGTCAACTCTATCTATCCCCCTCATAATTTTAAATACCTCTATCAAGTCCCCCCTCAACCTTCTACGCTCAAAAGAATAAAGACCTAACTTGTTCAGCCTTTCTCTGTAACTTAGGCGTTGAAACCCAGGTAACATTCTAGTAAATCTCCTCTGTACTCTCTCTATTTTGTTGACATCTTTCCTATAATTCGGTGACCAGAACTGTACACAATAGTACAGTACAGGTATAGTAAAAGGAGAATTTTGTTGAGAGAGATAATAAGTCAGCCATGATGGAATGGCAGAGCAGACCCAATGGGCAAATGGCCTAATTCTGCTCCTATATCTTATAGTCCAAAATACTGAGGCTCAGTGCACTCCCTGTGACATGCCACTCATCACATCCAGCCAACCAGAAAATTACCCATTTATGCCTCCTCTCAGTTTCCTGTTAATCTTTTATCCATGGGTATTAAAAGTATTTTCTTTGCATCAAGTATCATCTCAGAGTAGAGGCATGGCAGGACACCTCCATCCTGTGAAGCTCTGTGCCTTTGGGGGAACGCAGGGAGCGTCCCATGCCCTGGAAGTGTTGTCGGTTAGGGGAGAACCTCTGGAGTTTGGAGCCTGAGCAATGGTTGATACCATTGCGAGACTGGGCCCTTTCTGGTTAGTGCATTTCAGGAGGAGGTCAGCAATAAATACAAGAGAGAGCGGGCAAAGAAAGAGTGAGTGACGGCTGTAAAGAGCAGGCAGTAGTCCAGGAAACTCCAGAAGGTGGTTTGCTTCCTTCAGTTGCTTCTAAGTTCCTCCAAACGAGAAAGTTTCCCATGTTGTGCGATGAAAGCCAAGTCCACAGCATGAAGGATGTCTCAGGAAGGGAAGGAGAATGGTCAGAGAAGCAGATAGTCATTTCTCTAGTTATCCCAGTGTGGTGTGTTGCTGCTCTCGAGTGAGAACTAATGAGGGCTGAACAGGCAGAACTTACGGTCCAGACTGCTACTGGTCTCATAGCCATCTGGATCATGAAACAGTCAGGATTAGAATAACTATGGGAAAGGATTGGGTGGCGATGTGGAGATACGGCCCATCCAAAGGAGGTGTAAGGCTCCGCTAGCCTGAAGATCCCCCTTGGACAAAGTGTGACACCTGCTTAGCCCCCCCCCCCCAATCAGAATCACATGAAGCCATGGGAGAGGTAGTGGATGGTCGTACGAGCAGCTGCTGGATATCACAAATCCTGGTTATGCGACCACTGACTCCAGGCAGTCAGTCATGAGTGACCATGGCTGGGGTCACTCATCTTGTAAAGACACAGCCCAGAAGAAGGCAATGGCAAGCCACTTCTGTAGAAAAATTTGCCATGGATCATGATCACCCATGATCATGGCACATAATGGTGATTGTGGAAAAGGATATGGACCACTGCAAGGTAAAAATAGTTAACTGGAGAAGGCTTTCATTTGTTAAACTATGCTTTTTGCCAACCAAACTTCCATCCCAGTTTCAATGGGATGAGCAAACGCCCCTGGGGAAATTGGAAGGAGAGTTTGGTGAGCAAGACTGCAGTAGAACAACGAGTGGCAATGTTGCAGCTACAGATCAGGTACATTCCAGTGAAGGTGGTAAGGGGAACCAGAGCCAGAAATGCTCTGTTGACCAAAAAGAAAGAAAGTAAAACAGTGGGTAAAAAGGAACAGTGCAAAATAGGCTGTTTCCAGAAAGTTCTGTGACAATGTTAGCAGAAATAAGAGGAGCAAAGAGAGAGATCTTGAGAAAAGGCAGCCACACACATAGAGGGGAATTCAAACAACACACACAAAATGCCAGAGGAACTCGAAATGGGCCCGAAGCATCGACTGTTTATTCTTTTCCTAGATGCTGCCTGACCTGCTGAGTTCCTCCAGCGTTGTGTGTGTGTGTTACTCGGATATCCAGCATCTGCAGATTTTGTCTTGTTCGTGAGGGGAATATAAAACTATTCTGCAGGTGTGCGGACAAGAAAAGATCGCAGAACAGAGACCATAAATGAAAGTTACATATGAAAGCAGAGGGCGTGGCTTTACATCAGTCTTCAACAACGAAGAAGGTGTGATTGAAGCCTCACAAAGGATGAGGTAGTTGAGATTCTAAATGGGCTAAAAATTAAAACTAGAAATACTAGCTATCCTTAAAGAAGAATAATCCCCTGGTCCAGATGGGATTGCTGAGGGAAGTATGGAAGGAAATCACAAAGCCTTGGCCTTAATTGGGGACGAAGGTCTAAAAAATTGCAGTGATGATGGACTTCAGTTACTGGAAAAATTGGGCTGTTTTCCTTGGAATGGAGGATCTTGCGAGGGATCAGATCACGATATTTAACATCATGAGGGGATAAACGATGTTCCCATGTGCAGAGAGATCACAAGCTAGGAGGCATTGGTTGAAGATGATTGGCTGACGGACAAAATGTAACAAGAGGTAAACAATTTTGTTTAGAGTAAACAACAAGTGTTTAGGATAAGTGGTTAGGATCTGGAATGGGCTGCCGGGGATAACACTGGTAACAGACTCGATTGTTGTGTTTCAACGGGAGCTGAACAGTGAGAAGAAAGAATGAACATTGTTTTTGACAACACAACCATATGGAAACACCCAGCAGGGACAATTAGTGAAAGAAATTGAGGTAACTTTTTCTGGAAATAAAATAGATTTTGGTTATTCCTGTTTAATTGATACAAGTAATGAATTCGGTTGCAGGATACAATGACAAGTATCACTGTATGCCATGCGATAAATAATCTTTTCCCATCTTTTAACCAGAATTACTTATCAAGAAACTTCTACAATCTTCGCTTCCTCGCCCTGTTTGTGGCATTTGCAATCAACTTTATTCTCCTCTTCTATAAGGTAAGTGTAGCGGCAAACAAACGGATGAAACCCTTTGAGAAATCTGGAGGTTTCACCCAAAGTCACATGTGAAATGGTTCCAGTTTTGCTGATAACCAGTAATTCTCCCAACTTCACACACAAAATGCTGGTGGAACGCAGCAGGCCAGGCAGCATCTATAAGGAGAAGCACTGTCGACGTTTCGGGCCGAGACCCTTCGTCAGGACTAACCGAAAGGAAAGATAGTAAGAGATTTGAAAGTAGTGGGGGGAGGGGGAAATGCGAAATGATAGGAGAAGACTGGAGGGGGTGGGATGAAGCTAAGAGCTGGAAAGTTGACTGGCAAAAGGGATACAGAGCTGGAGAAGGGAAAGGATCATGGGACTGGAGAAAGGGGGAGGGGGAAGCACCAGAGGGAGATGGAGAACAGGCAGGGAGAGAGAGAAAAAAAACAACTAAATACGTCAGGGATGGGGTAAGAAGGGGAGGAGGGGCGTTAATGAAAGTTAGAGAAGTCAATGTTCATGCCATCAGGTTGGAGGCTACCCAGACGGAATATAAGGTGTTGTTCCTCCAACCTGAGTGTGGATTCATCTTGACAGTAGAGGAGGCCATAGATAGACATATCAGAATGGGAATGGGACGTGGAATTAAAATGTGTGGCCACTGGGAGATCCTGCTTTCTCTGGCGGACCGAGCGTAGGTGTTAAATTCTCCCAACTTCACTGTTAATATTGAAGACTGAAGTAAACCACTCCCACTCTCGGTGTCTACTCTAACTTATTAGTGTCTAATAATCTAATTTTTTCAGATCTGAGCATCATTTGCAGTCAGATATTTATGGCCATTGCTAATTCCCTCATGAAGGTAGTTGTAAACCATCTTCATCTCCATAGACCAGGAGGCCATAGGCAGATTGATATGCACTGAGAGCTAAAAGTGGGGGTGGGGGGGAATGGTTGTGATATCCCATTTTGGGTTTACAAAGTAAATGTAGAGACTAGTGAGATGAAGCTGAGGCCCAAGGAGACTCTGTCTCCTCAATCTCTATTCTATCAGGGGAGAGAGGAGGCGGGAACAGACTCTGGAAAATTGAGGAAATCCGTGTGAGGACCTCATCAACTATGATAGAGGGAAAACCACTTGCCTGGAAAGAGGAGCACATGGCAGAGATAGTAGAATGGAAGGTCTGATCTTGAGAACAGATGCAGTGGAGACATGAGAAACTGAGAGAAAAGGATGGCATCCTTACAGGGGGCAGGGTGAGAGGAGGTGTAGTCAAGGGAGCTGAGGGAGCTGGGGGCTTATTTCTGTAATAGTGGATAGTTTATTTGCTGGATCAATATTATAATACCATCAAATCCTTGAGAAATATTTTAGAAAGTCTCTCTTTTGTCCAATGGTAACGATGTGCAATTTTAAATTGAATCAGTGAATGACTAGCACAGACCGAGGAAGAGTTAACCAACTTCAGAATCCGCGTCCAATCCTCCCATATAAAAGTCAAATTGAGTTCCTGCTCCCAATCCTGTTTAATCTTAAGTAAAGGACGCTTATCCCATTGTAATAATAAATTATAAATTCTTCCAATAGAACCTTTCATCAAGGGGTTCATATTCATAATAGTATCTAATAAGTCAGCCTCCAATATATAAGGAAAATTACTTAAATATTTTTGTAAAAAATGTCTAACTTAAAGATACTGTAAAAAATGTGAATATGAAAGAGAATATTTATTGACTAATTGTTCAAAAGACATCAATCTGCCTTCTTTAAATAAGTCCAAAAAAGACTTAATACCTTTATTTTTCCAAAGTAAAAAATATTGGATCACTCCAGGAAGGTTTAAAAAAGTAATTATGATAAATTATACTATGAAGTTTACATTTTTTAAGATTTAAAAAATTGCGGAACTGGAGCCAAATTTGTAAAGAGTGCTTAACCACAGGATATAAATTTAAATTAGCAACTTTAAATTATTTAACTTGCTGTGATATACCTTAAGACATTTTGAGAAATAAAAATGTTCTTTAAATGTAAAATCTTTCCACCTCCCTCCTCCACCCTTCTTCCCAAATTAAACCACCGTCCCTTACAGCACCATTGATGGACCGGAAGCTAGTAAATCAGCAGACGTGTCCTGCTGATTTACACAGGTAAGTCTTAAGAGTTTCCCAAGTGATTGATAGATTATTTTTGTGCATGGAAGGTATCCGTGGTCGAAGATGAAGAAGATTTTGAAGCGGCAGGCTTTGAGGATGACATGATAAGCACAGGTTTTGGAAATGGAAATGGAGATGAAGAGGAGGAGGAGGAGGATGAAGATTCACTGGTTTATTTCGTCCTTGAAGAGAGTACAGGTTATATGGCACCAACGTTAAAAATCCTCTCAATTCTCCACACGCTTCTCTCCTTCCTCTGTATTATCGGATACAACTACTTGAAGGTAAGGACAGACTGAACCCAAACTTCTTCCAACAATACGATCTGCAATACACCCACATATTGGACATTTACTTCGATTGTCTTTCGATCTTTGTGTTTAATGAGAAAGGTTCCCTTTTCAAATTGGTATTATTTCAAAGTGGCTGCTTAAACAATGGCTAATTGAGATGTTAGTATTATTTCATATTTCAGTCCTTTCTGACTTCTGCTAGATTTCAAGAATATTGCTATTTTGTTAGAGCGATGGCTATGGTACATTCACAGAGTCGGTAACCAAATGATATTTAAAGTTATTGGCAAATGAACCAAAGATTACATGACCAAGCAACTTTTAATTGAATTGAATTGACTTTATTACTTACATCCTTCACATACATGAGGAGTAAAAATCTTTACGTTATGTCTCCGTCTAAATGTGCAATGTGCGTAGAAACAGAACATAGAAAACCTACAGCAAAATACAGACCCTTTGGCCCACAAAGCTGTGCCGAACATGTACTTACCTAGGTTTATCCATAGCCCTCTATTTTCCTAAGCCTCATGTACCTATCCGGGAGTCTCTTAAAAGACCCTATTGTATCCGCCTCCACCACCGTCACCAACAGCCTATTCCACGCACTCACCACTCTCTGCATAAAAAAACTTACCCCTGACACCTCTGTACCTACTTCCAAGCACCATAAAACTATGCCTTTCTTGCTAGCCATTTCAGCCCTGGGAAAAAGCCTCAAACTATCCACGCAATCAATGCCTCTCATTATCTTGTACACCTCTATCAGGTCACCTCTCATCCTCTGTCTCTGCAAGGAGAAAAGGCCGAGTTCACTCAACCTAGTCTTATAAGGCATGCTCCCCAATCCAGGCAACATCCTTGTAAATCTTCTCTGCACCATTTCTATGGTTTCCACATCCTTCCTGTAGTGAGGCGACCAGAAATGAGCACAGTTCTCCAAGTGGGGTCTGACCAGGGTCCTATATAGCTGCAACATTACCTCTCGGCTCTTAAACTCAATCCCACGGTTGATGAAGGCCAATGCTCTGTATGCCTTCTTAACCACATAGTCAACCTGCATAGCAGTTTTGGGTGTCCTATGGACTCAAACCCCAAGATCCCTCTGATCCTCCACACTGCCAAGAGTCTTACCATTAATACTATATTCTGCCATCATATTTGACCTACCAAAATGAACCACTTCACACTTATCTGTGTTGAACTCCATCTGCCACTTCTCAGCCCAGTTTTGCATCCTATCAGTCCCGCTGTAACCTCTGACAACCCTCCACACTATCCACAACACCCCCAACCTTTGTGCAATTTATAGTAATTTATAACAAATAGTATGTACAACAATATAACGTACAGCATGAATTAACTCTTCAACTTTTGTAATTCTAATTCAAAATTGTTCATTGTACAAGGATGTGAAGGAGAACAAAATGATTGTGACTGCAGATCCAATGCAGCATAAAAAAATACACAATAAGCATAAAGAACACAATAAAAACAAACAAAAATACAATAAATATTAATATAAAAGCAATCCTATAAAACACAATGTACAAGTAACCGTTATATACAGTACACAGACTGGTTGTATGTACGTAAAGTGATGCTCGGTGTTGTGAATGTGAGAATACTGGTGAGTGGGTTAATCGGTGCAGGTGTCTAGTGCTGCTGACATGGATAACGCTTATGCATTTTGCGTTTACAACATGAGTATGTAGTAGTTCAATGTGACTCAGGTAGTGAGGGACCATTTTCACCAAGCTAAGAGTGAATATTAAATCTTTGGCCTTTGGTGTTGAATTTGCTCAACATTTTCTCTGAAATAATAATTAATGTCACCTTGGCATTATTTTCACAGAGAAATTGTTTTCTTTTTTCTATAACACCTTTAGGTTCCTCTAGTCATCTTTAAACGAGAGAAGGAACTTGCCAGAAAATTAGAATTCGACGGTTCATATATCACGGAGCAACCTGCTGACGATGATATTAAAGGACAGTGGGATCGACTCGTTCTCAACACACCGTAAGACACACCCATTTCTAAATTATAAGAATAGCTAAAACACGCAAATTCAAGCAGCATTTGTCTTCGAGCTTTTTCCACTGAGGTTGGGCCAGGTGAGAGCTAGAGGTCATGAGTTAAGGGTGAAAGGTGAAATGTTCAAGGGGAAGCTCAGGGGAAGCTTCTTCACTCAGAGGGTGGTGAGAGTGTGGAACACGGTGCCAGTGGAAGTGGTGGATGTGGGTTTGATCTCAACGTTTAAGGGAGGTTTGGATAGGTACATGGATGGGAGGGGTATGGAAGGCTGTGGTCTAGGTGCAGGTCAATGGGACTAGGCAGAATGATACTTCAGCATGAACTAGATGGGCCTAAGGGCCTTTCTCTGTGCTGTAGTGCTCCATGACTCGATAACTCCAAGCTAATTACGGAAGAGTTGTATAGGTAATAATATGTAAAATAGCTTTTAAATTAGTAGGATTTCATTGATTTACTCAATGCAGATTGATTGAAAGTGTGCTATTGTGGATGAAAATTTAATATATGTAAACATAACACGGTTACGTTCTGTTACAGCATGTACTGTAGACTATACAGTAAGAAAGTCTGTTCCATCACTTTTCATCTCCAGTTTAGTAGTAGGCCTCCGTTAGTCTCGATAGACCGTGGATTTGCACCTTGGAAAGTTTCCAGGGCGCAAGCCTGGGCAAGGTTTTTTTTATGGAAGACCGGCAGTTGCCCAAGCTGCAACTCCCCACTCTCCACGCCACCGATGTTGTCCAAGGGAAGGGCATCAGGACCCATACAGCTTGGCACCGGTGTTGTCGCAGAGCAATGTGTGGTTAAGTGCCTTGCTAAAGGACACACACGCAGCCTCAGCCAAGACTCGAACTAGCGACCTTCAGATAACTAGATGAACACCTTAACCACTTGGCCACGCGCCTAACACGAGTTATATCCCATACATTAGTGAGCATTGCTATTCTGAAAGCATCAACATTACCGTAATATTGAATTATATTTCTTTTATTAACTTATAGGTCCTTCCCAAATAACTACTGGGACAAATTTGTCAAAAGAAAGGTAATTATGTATTTTTGAAAAATAATTCTAAATAATTTCTAAAACTGTAAGGCTTTTCAGATACTCTCAATTCTAACTGCAGATCTTGTCCAGAGATTTCAGTTGTGGATTGTTTGATGTTCCAACTATCGATCTTCGGCATGCCTTTGGTTTTATAATGAGAAGCCTATAACAAGTTATTGAAAACTACGTGCCAAATTTTCTCATAGAGAAGAAATTTAATACCCCACATTGAAAAACAAGCATATTGATTTTTTTTCTTTTTTTCCCAGGTATTGGACAAGTATGGTGATATCTATGGCAGAGAGCGTATTGCAGAGCTGTTAGGCATGGACATGAGTGCATTGGATGTCACTGTGCCCCAAGAAAAGACACCCGCAGCCGATAATTCTTTTCTTTCATGGTACGTATCTGCCTCGGTTTTCCAAGAGATACTAAAAATGTCCATTTGATCTGAAGCATTCTGTAATAGAGTCAAATTCTTTGTTCTGATTTTGTAATGGAGCCCACGTCATCCAGATTACGTTCATTTTTAGTAGCATTGTGGCTGTTAAACTATTTGCTATTGTCAAATGCTACCACACAATAAATCTACCTTCAATGGCCACCTGCTCATTAATGCAAATATATTATCATCCAATCATGTGGCAGCAACTTAATGCATAAAATCATGCAGACATGGTCAAGAGGTTCAGTTGTTGTTCAGACCAAATGTCAGAATGGGGATGAGATGTGATCGAAGTGACTTTGACCGTGGAATGATTACTGGTGCCAGATGGGGTGGTTTGAGTATCTCAGAAACTGCTGATCTCCTGGGATTTTCACGCACAACAAACTCCAGGGTTTCCAGAGAACTGTGTGAAAAAACAAAAGACATCCAGTCAGCAGCGACTCTATGGGTGAAAATGCCTTTTAATGAGAAAGGTCAGAGGAGAACTTCGAGACAGGATCAAGCTGTAAGGAAGGCAACAGTAACTCAAATAACCACCATTACCACAGCAGTATGCAGAAGAGCATCTCTGAACGCACATGTCAAACTTTGAAGTGGATGGGCTACACCAGCAGAAGACCACAAACTGCACTCAGTGGCCACTTCATTAGGTACAGGAGTACCGAAAAAAAATGGCCACTAGGTGTCATAGAAACATAGAAAACCTACAGCACCATACAGGCCATTCAGCCCACAAAGTTGTGCCAAACATGTCCCTACCTCAGAAATTACTAGGCTTACCTATAGCCCTCTATTTTACTAAGTTCCATGCACCTATCTAAAAGCCTCTTAAAAGACCCTATTGTATCTGCCTCCACTACCATTGCCGGCAGCCCATTCCACGCACTCACCACTCTCTGAGTAAAAAACTTACCCCTGACATCTCCTCTGTACCTGCTCCCTAGCACCTTAAACCTGTGTCCTCTTGTGGCAACCATTTCAGCCCTGGGAAAAAGCCTCTGACTATCCACACGATCAATGCCTCTCATCATCTTGTACACCTCTATCAGGTCACCTCTCATCCTCCTTTGCTCCAAGGAGAAAAGGCCAACTTCACTCAACCTATTCTCATAAGGCATGCGCCCCAATCCAGGCAACATCCTTGTAAATCTCCTCTACACCCTTTCTATGGTTTCCATATCCTTCCTGTAGTGAGGCGAACAGAACTGAGCACAGTATTCCAAGTGGGGTCTGACCAGGGTGCTATATAGCTGCAACATTACCTCTCGGCTCCTAAATTCAATTGCACGATTGATGAAGGCCAATAGTGTCTGGTCCAAATGCCACACAATGAGATTTCTCACTGTGACCATGGTATAAGATTCCGCTTATTAAGTTTCATGCTGATAAATTTTAAGTTGGAGAAGGTTTGCTAACTTCAAATACCAAAATGGGAACTTAGAATACTCAGACAGCAGAGCAGCACAAACGGTAGAGATGCTGCCGGTTTATTCTTGATCTTACATGCTGTCTGTGTGGAGTTCGCATTTATTTATTTATTGCGACCACCTGAATTTCCTACAGCATCCAAAGGATGTACAGGTTAGTAGGTGATTTGCCCACTCTATGTTGGTGAGTGTTAGAATATATGAATGAATGAATGAATGAAATTAATTTATTTCGGAAAGTACAAACATAACAAAAAGCGTCATTTACAATGATGATTTCATAGGACAAAATTACAACAAAAAACATAGATATACTTTAAAACAGACCGAAAGGGTGTAGACTGAAGCTCCAGCTTATTACACCCACCCCTCTTACTTACACAACAACATATTTGGTGTCAATCATCACATCAAAAACAAAAAATTTCATAATCTTTTAACTCAAAATCCAATTCCAAATATTATTTATTTACATTACTCTCATTCAATTTAAATCATGTATTTTATATTTGTTCATTAAATAATTTTTTAAACTTGTGAAGTTTAGTGCATGTTTTTAAATTCTTACTACAACTGTTCCACAGATTCACCCCTCTGACTGAAATAGAGTGATTTTTTACATCTGTTCTTGTCCTTTGTTTTTGAAATATTCATGTTCCTCTCAAACCATGTCGACTTTCTCTCATTTTAAACAACCTTTGGATACTTTGAGGTAGCTGTCCATATTTTACTTTATACATAATTTGTATTATTTTAAAATCTACAAAATCTCTGAATTTTGAAGTGTTCAGTTGAATAAATAGTGGATCGGTTGGCTCATAATAACTTGTCTTATTTACAACTTGTATAACTTTCTTTTGGAGTAGAAAAATGGAATTTGTATTTGTTTTGTATGTATTTCCCCATACCTCTACATGGTAAGTCATGTATGAGACTATAAGTCAACAGTATATTGTATACAAAGATCAAACACGAGGAAATCTGCCAGATGCTGGAAATTCAAACAACAACACACAAAATGCTGGTGGAACACAGCAGGCCAGGCAGCATCTATAGGGAGAAGGAAGCACTGTCGACGTTTCGGGCCGAGACTCTTCATCAGGACTAACCGAAAGGAAAGATAGTAAGAGATTTGAAAGTAGTGGGGGGAGGGGGGAGTGCGAAATGATAGGAGAAGACCGGAGGGGGTGGGATGAAGCTAAGAGCTGGAAAGGTGATTGGCGAAAGTGATACAGAGCTGGAGAAGGGAGGGATCATGGGACGGGAGGCCTCGGGAGGGGGGGAGCACCAGAAGGAGATGGAGAACAGGCAAACAACTTAATATGTCAGGGATGGGGTAAGAAGGGGAGGAGGGGCATTAACGGAAGTTAGAGAAGTCAATGTTCATGCCATCAGGTTGGAGGCTACCCAGCTGGTATATAAGGTGTTGTTCCTCCAACCTGAGTTTGGATTCATTTTGACAATAGAGAAGGCCATGGATAGACATATCAGAATGGTAATGGGACGTGGAATTAAAATGTGTGGCCACATTGTATACAAAGATTCCTGATTTAAGAAATCTTGCGCTTTGTACAGTATCACAATAGATTTTGACATTTTTGCTTTGACATAATTTATTCGTGGTTTCCAGCTTAACTTACTATCTATTACCACTCCTAAAAATTTTGTTTCCGATACCTTATCAATTTCAACATCATTTATTCCAAGTTTACTATATGAGTTTGGTACATGGTTTCCAAATATTATGAATTTAGTTTTACTTAGATTCAGTGATAATTTGTTAGTGTCAAGCTATTTCTTTATATGGAAATATTGAGAGAATAAAATGTGATCCGCATAGGGTTAGTGTAAATAGTCAACTTTAACGTGATGGGCAAAGGCCTGTTTCTGTGTTGTATAACCTTATTCAAAGATTCAAAGTACATTTTTATCTAAGTATGTACGCAGTATACAACCGTGAGATTTGTCTTCAATTCAGCCATGAAACAACGAAAACCATGGAACCTGTTCAAAGAAAAACATCAGCACCCCCCATATGCGCAAAAAAAAACCAAATTACCCAAACGGCAACAAAAAAAAGAGCAATAAATCGAATAAAAACACAACATCACAGAGAGTCTGTATTCAGTTCAGCTCAGTTTGTTATCTGCTGGCCACCCTGATCAAAATAAGCAACAGAAAAGGAGTGACCAGGAACCAGAAACACATCATAACATAAACTACTGAGCCAAGTCCTCAAACCATGTCGATCAAACCTTGCCCGAGACCCAGGATTGCAGCACCATCCTCTGACAGCAGAGAGAGAGAGAGAGAGAGAGACACCTTCCTTCATGAGCAGGGAGCGAGAGGGAGAGGGAGAGAGACTGTCACACACAGACACATAACAAGCAAGGTGCAGCTAGACAACGCTGAACACTTCCTCACCTCGATGATTTCAATCTTCCTCAGCACTTTAATCAGCAAGAAATGGAGTTGATGATCATAGGCTCATGCCCATCTCTAGGTTTCTTGGCCTCGAGGCCACTCGAAGCTTCACGGAACCCATTAGATTGCTCAATAAAAAGTCACAACTTTATGACTGAAGATGTTATATAAAGCCGCACTTATCTTCCACAGGTTTCGCGTATCTAACACTGTCTGTTTTTATCTTTCACCCGATTGTAGGATCACATCCCTGGATATCAAGTACCAGATCTGGAAGTTTGGTGTGATATTCACCGACAATGTAAGTAGACACGGACACGCCATAAAGTGCCACTGAAACAAAATGTTTTGAGCAAAGTACTTTATAGAGCATTGGATGGAAAGCAAACCAATCGAATTAGAGCAATGGTGTCAGCATCGCAAAGCTTTAACAAGTGTACAAAAATACATGAAGGAAGAGAAAGGGAAGGGTGGGGCTTTGTTAGATCATTCTGATATTGAAAAGATATACATTTAATTCATGTAATTAATCAGCCTGTTTGTATGACAAAGTCTTCAGCATAGTTTGGTTTAATTAGTTCTGTTTTATTTTCTCAGTCCTTCCTTTATCTTTGCTGGTATTTGGTCATGTCCATCCTTGGTCATTACAACAGCTTCTTCTTTGCTGCACATCTGCTGGACATTGCTATGGGTGTCAAAACCCTTCGCACCATCCTGTCCTCTGTAACTCACAATGGCAAACAGGTAAGACCTGGAAGTCATAGACTTATATAAGCACAGAAGCAGGCCTTTATCAACATTTTTATGACATCTTACTTTCCTACTAATCGGGCGAAACTCTTTACAATTGCTTTCAAAAGAGCCACAAGCTCCCTAAGTAGAGATTGCTTCTTGGCCATCAGTCTAAACTCACAGCTTCTGTTTCTTGCAGCTGATGATGACCGTCGGGTTGCTGGCCGTCGTCGTGTATCTCTACACAGTTGTGGCTTTCAATTTCTTCCGCAAATTTTATAACAAGAGTGAGGATGAAGATGAGCCAGATATGAAGTGTGATGATATGATGACAGTAAGTTTTTTTGTTAATTTCTTTTTAAAGTCGTAAAGATCCTCATTAAGTTTTACAGCATAGAAATCAGGTATTCGGAGCAACAGGTGTATCTCGGTGGTATGTATGATACATGTATCTGAGGTATACAAGATGATAAGGGGCATAGATTGAGAGGACAGCCAGAAACTTTTTCCCAGGGTGTAAGTGGCCGATAGGAGAGGAAAGTGATTGGAGGAAGGTATAGCGGGGGTGTTAGAGATAAGTTTTGTTTATACAGAGAGTGGTAGATGCGTGGAACACCCTGCCAGGGGTGGCAGTAGGGGCAGGTACAATAGGGGCATTTATGGGCTTCTTAGACAGGAACATAGATGATAGCAAAATGGGGGGCTTTGTAGGAGGGAAGGGTTAGATTGAGTTTAGAATAGGTTGGTGCAACATTGTGGGCCAAAGGGCCTGTACTGTGTTGTAATGTTCTGTGTTCAATACTGCTTCTCCCACCTGTCGTGACCGCTGAGCTGAAGCAGATGGAAACTGTAGCTGGGTTTTATAAAAGGCTTTTTAGCTACACAGTAGATCTTCTGCAGAATCTAGTTCTCCCTCTTTCTACATAATGATTTATACTTCTGAAGCATAAAGACATCAATAAACAATTAATCATAGCTTCAATGGTTGTAATTCCATTTCAGTGAAAACTTCAACATTTTCACTGACAACAGGTAACGTTGTGTAATTACACATTTATAATGGTGGACATCCCAAACAGCAGAACTGCTGATGGATGGTCAGAGAGCTTCTGAGCACTAACACCAGACCCCCAAAATATACAAACATGAGAAAATCTGCAAATTCTGGAAATCCAGAGCAACTATAGAAAAGATGGTCAAGTCCCGATGAAAGGTCTCGGCCCGAACCGTCAACTGTTTATTCTTTTCCATAGATGTTCTCTGACCTGCTGAGTTCCTCCAGCATTTTGTCTGTGTTAACCAAAATATACTCTGTTACAGTGTTGAGGACAGCTCCAGGGTACAGATATGTCTGAACTGTGCATTAGGTGGCAGGGATAAGTCTTTAACAAACATCTCTATGTTGGGGGAGGTGTTGGTGTCATAAATTCCATATTCTGAACTACTTTCTTGCTATAGAAGTTTCCCCTGTATTCCTTATTGGCTTTAATAGTGGCAAATTTACATCAAAACACTCAATTTAAACTCTTCAGTGTGAAAATACCTTCCCTGGGCTTATCCCTGTATAATTTTGAAGATCTAGACAACTTGTCTACAGCACTGAAAATTAACTCTGATCACGTGGAATTGTCTTCCAGATTAATTACTAGCTTTATTGCAATATTTCACATCCTTCATGATCCTCTTCATGTTACACGGAACAGTACAGCATGGGCATAGAGACTCTTCGGCTCACAATGTCTGTGCTGAGCATGCTGCCAAATGAAATTAAATATCTTCTCCCTGCATATTCATGTGTCTCCCTGAAAGTCACCGTTGTGGCTGCTTCCTCCATCAGCCATGACAACCATTTCCAGGCACCTCGAAGTTCAAAATACATAAAATACATATATGCCACACATACTTCCCTAAGATTCATTTCTCTCTGTGTTTAAAAAAAACTTGCCCCACACATCTCATTTAAACTTTCCCCCTCTCATCGTGTTTTCCAGCCTGTCTACTTGTGTTGCCTCTTTCAGGGAGCTATGGACTTGCACCCCAAGATCCTTCAGTTCATCAGTGTTCCTAAGGGTTCTGCTATTTACTGTATACTTTTCTCACACATTTAAGCTTCCCAAAGTGCACTTATCCAGATTAATCTTCATCTGCCATTTTCTGCCCTATCCAGATTAATCTTCATCTGCCATTCTGTGCCCATTTTCCCCACTGGTCTACATCCACCCAAATCTTTTGACAACCTTCATTACTGTCTGCAGTTCTGCCATTTTTTTACATCATAATTGATTAATCTAAGATTAACGCAGCAACAGTTGTAGAGAATAAAAACACAAAATGCTGGCAGAACTCAGCAGGCCAGACAGCATCTATGGGAGGAGGTAGTGACGACGTTTCGGGCCGAAACCCTTCATCAGGAGTTGTAGAGAATTGTCTTCAGAGCTGGGCCGTCAGACAGCTGAAAGCAGATTTGCATCTCAGTAAACGTAGTTGTCTTTATAAGTTGCAAAGACTCTGTCCTCTAACCTACGTCTACATCTCTACCTGACAGTGTTACCTGTTCCACATGTATGTTGGTGTAAGAGCCGGTGGTGGCATTGGTGATGAGATTGAAGACCCAGCTGGAGATGAATATGAGCTCTACCGTGTTGTCTTTGACATTACGTTCTTCTTTTTTGTCATCGTTATCCTCCTGGCCATCATTCAAGGTATGACACAAGGCTTTTTAACTTAAATCTTGGCCCCGGTTTACTGACATGAGCTGGTCATCCATATCCCTGCTCTCCGAAACACACCACAAACAAAGCTGGAAGGACTGAACTTAGATGCGCCCAAGGCCCTGGAATCAAGTACTGAGTCCCTGAAAGGCAGCAGGGTCTCCATCAACATTGTAAAGGCTGGCTGGGGAGAGGAGGACCCAGATTAAGCTCTTCTGGAAGCTTTTGACTGTTCAGAGAGCCCTGGGCCCATCTTTGCTGGCTGACGGGGTTTTTCAAAGTTTTTCGAGTGTCACCAAAGTTCACAAACATTTAACATGATTAAAAATTGAACAAGTAATTCTAACAATTAAAACTTATTCAAACGTATAACCTTCTTCAAATTATCTTCAAACAGTACTTTTAATACTGGTTTGAGAACATCAATGCCTTGAACAGAAAATCCTACAAAAAGTTGTTGCAGGAAAGCAGCATCCATCGTCAGGGACCCCCAGCACCCAGGACATGCTCTCTTCTCACTACTGCCATCAGGAAGAAGGTAGCGGAACCTCAGGACTCATACCACCAGGTTCAGGAATAGTTATTACCCCTCAACCATCAGGCTTTTGAACCAAAGGGGATAACTATCCAATTTCGAAATGGACATTGAACCCACTACCACACTACTTTTTTTTAAATTTCTGTTTTTACAATACTTATTTTAACTATTTACCGTAATATACATATATATTTACTGTAATTTAGTTTTTTTTCTATATTTATCATGTATTGCATTGTACTGTTGCCGCAAAGTTAATAAATTTCACAACATTTGCCGATGTTAAACCTGATTCTGATTCTGGACTTCACTCGCCCCATCACTGAACCGCTCCCACAACCTATGGACTCACTTTCAAGGACTCTTCATCTCATGATCCCAATATTTATTTATTTATTATTTATTTCATTTTGTATTTCCACAGTTTGTCGTCTCTTGCACACTGGTTGAACCCCCAATCCATGTGGCCTTTCACTGATACGGTTATTGTTCTTTTATTCACAACCATCCAAGCACACTTGGGCACACACAGTTGTTTGCTTAGTGTTCTGGGAATCAATGCTGTGTTGAACATTTTTAATGATGAAGAATTATTTTCCTGGCAAGTCATTCCAGGCACTCACAACCCGCTGTGTAAAAAACTTACCCCTGATGTCTCCCCTAAACTTCCCTCCCTTAATTTTGTACATATGCCCTCTGGCGTTTGCTGTCGGTGCCCTGGGAAACAGGTACTGACTATCCACCCTATTTATGCCTCTCATAATCTTGTAGACCTCTATCAAGTCCCCTCTCATTCTTCTACGCTCCAAAGAGAAAAGTCCCAGCTCTGCTAACCTTGCTTTCCAAACCAGGCAATGTCCTGATAAATCTCCTCTGCACCCTCTCCATAGCTTCCACATCCTTCCTATAATGAGGTGACCAGAATTGAACACAATACACATCAAATTTGTGCTATTCTCAGAACTTTCTACAAATTGAAGTTCTATTTGGACTATTTTTATGTTCATCTCACTGGCAATAAAACAGAAAGCATAGCACCCTTTTTTAATCTGCTATGTAATCACATTGTCAAAACATTAAAGTGCTCCAGGTAACACTTTGCGGTGCATGTACCTCTGCCTACGTGGATAATCTGTTCCATGTCCTCGGTGATCCCTCAACAAGAATGAACAGTTTGTCTTACTGGTGCAGTATTTCTTAGGTGACTGGCAAAGGTCTGTTCAGCTTCATACACTGCAATACAGTCAGTATCATCCTGCAGGCTAATGTTGTTTATTCAGGGACACAGCATTTTATCACAGGCTGCACATCGCTTAATTAGAAACACGGGATTCTGTAGCTGCTGGAATTCCAGAGGAACACACACAAGATGCTGGAGGAACTCAGCAGGTTAGGCAGCATCTGTGGGAATGAATAAACAGTCGATGTTTCAGGCCGAGACCCTTCATCAGGACTGTTTTTTCATTTCCATAGATGCTGCCTGACCTGCTGAGTTCCTCCAGCGTTTTGTGTGTGTTGTCCTTATGCTCACGCAGTTCAGAATATTAGGGTTGAATTTCCATAGTGGTCTCCCATTCTCTCATGTAACTGTAGTGGAACACCTGGATAATAGAGGCTTGGTAGGAGATTCTGTGTAACAGGCAGTATCTGTATATGTTCCCACAGGATTGTGCCAGTGCATCAACTGATGCTGCACCGACGCTTTACCAGTGGTCTACTGAATCAGAATCACTGACATATGGCGTGAAATTTGTTGTTTTGTGGCATTGCAATACCTAAAATAAACAATAAATTACAGTAAGATAGATATACATACATACAGTCGGCCCTCCTTATCCGCGAGGGATTGGTTCCGGGACCCCTCGCGGATACCAAAATTCGCGGATGCTCAAGTCCCTTATTCAACCTGTCTCAATGCGGTGCACCTTAGGACCCAGCGGAACCCCAGACCTTATTTAACCTGTCTCAGTGTGGTGGACATTAGGACCCAGCGGAACCCCAGACCTTATTTAATCTGTCTCAGTGCGGTGGACATTAGGACCCGGCGGAACCCCAGACCTTATTTAACCTGTCTCAATGAGGTGGACATTAGGACCCAGCGGAACCCCAGACCTTATTTAACCTGTCTCAGTGCAGTGGACATTAGGACCCGGCGGAACCCCAGACCTTATTTAATCTGTCTCAGTGCGGTGGACATTAGGACCCGGCGGAACCCCAGACCTTATTTAACCTGTCTCAGTGCGGTGGACATTAGGACCCAGCGGAACCCCAGACCTTATTTAACCTGTCTCAGTGCAGTGGACATTAGGACCCGGCGGAACCCCAGACCTTATTTAATCTGTCTCAGTGCGGTGGACATTAGGACCCAGCGGAACCCCAGACCTTATTTAACCTGTCTCAGTGCAGTGGACATTAGGACCCGGCGGAACCCCAGACCTTATTTAATCTGTCTCAGTGCGGTGGACATTAGGACCCGGCGGAACCCCAGACCTTATTTAACCTGTCTCAGTGCGGTGGACATTAGGACCCAGCGGAACCCCAGACCTTATTTAACCTGTCTCAATGAGGTGGACATTAGGACCCAGCGGAACCCCAGACCTTATTTAACCTGTCTCAGTGCGGTGGACATTAGGACCCGGCGCCAGAGCTCTGAATGCGCAGTGTTTCTGTTCACGAAAATAATCACGATCATGATTGAAAATAAAGTGGAAACAATAAAGCGATCGGAAAGAGGTGAAATGCCATCGGTCATTGGAAAAGCGTTAGGCTAGGTCGGTCAACGAACGGAACAATTTTAAAGGATAAAGTGAGAAAGGCTCTGCCCCGATGAAAGTTACAATTATTACTAAGCAACGCAGTGGTTTAATTATTAGGTTTTGAGTTTTTGATCCTCCACATCGACCCAGCACGGTGGGAGCGATCTGTCCCGAGTCCCGAGAACTTCCGTTCCCAAGCCTGGCACTGAAACATACGTTCTTAAGTGTTTTATAAGCATAGTAAGGTAAAATATATACTATATACTAAGACAAACGTTTGACTAACTGACGCTAAATAATACCGGATGTACCTGTTCCAACTTACTTAGTAAGAGAACTTGCGATTTTTTTCGATCCTGATGCACGATATTCCACGCACATCCTCCCATATACTTTAAATCATCTCTATATTACTTATAATACCTAATACAATGTAAATGCTATGTAAAATGGTTGTTATACTGCATTATTTAGGGAATAATGACAAGAAAAAAGTCTGCACTTGCTTGAACAACAAGTGCTGGAAGAGCACTTCCGGGTTTTCGCGATCCGCGGTTAGTTGAATTCGCGGATGCGGAATCCGCGGATAAGGAGGGGCGACTGTGTGTGTGTATGTATGTGTGTGTGTGTGTGTATATATATATTTGAATAAATAGAGCAAGAGAGCAAAAATAGTGAGGTGATGTTCATATGTACATTGTCCATTTGGAAACCTGATGGTGGAGTGGTTCCTAAAGTGCATCTTCAGGCTCCTGTACCTCCTCTCTGATGGTAGTAATGACAAGAAGGCATGTCCTGGGTGGTGGGAGTCATTAATAGCAGACGTCACCTTTTATGAGACTCTGCCTTTTGAAGGTGTCCTCAATGGTGCGGAGGTGGAAGTGCTCATGGTGGAGCAGGCTGAACGTACAACCCTCTGGCAGCTTTTTCCGATCTTGTGCAGTGGCTCCACCATACTGAGGATGATTGACAGCTGAGCTTTCACCGTTCTAGTGCCTCCCTCATTGGAAACCTACTTCATTGCAATGGTGAGAGAGAGGTTTATGCACACCAGCCTTCATCCAAGTCCAATATATACACAAACATTCACACAACTGAACTATGGTTTTTGTAGAACAGCTGTAGAATCTCACAAAACTCTCAGGACACTAACAAAAACAGTTCTACTTTTCCCTTGATCTCTTCCAACTGAATTTTGATTTGGTACTTGACTGCGAACACTAACTAGACATGTGTATTGGTGAAGAAGTAACAACGTCTTGTTTCCACTCTTAAGGTTTGATCATCGATGCTTTTGGTGAACTGAGAGATCAGCAGGAGCAAGTGAAAGAAGACATGGAGGTAAGAATGAGGAGTTGCTCGGCATCCTTCTGTTGGTGCTTTAACGTATAGAACAGGTTTGACTTAAATCAATTGTGTCCAATAAATAACAGGATGTCAGATCCAGCGGCAAAGTTGGCGATTGGCCTCCAGTTTATCACATGATCAAAGCTAACACTGCAGGTCAGACAAAGGAAATCAGTCAAATGAAAACAGGACGTTTTGTGTCTCAGACAGCTTACCCACACCATGAACTCTCATGTCAATGGTGAATTTATAAATTGAGAAAATCCCGTGAGATTGCGTGGTGCATTGATTACAGGGACGAAAGTAAATAAGAGAAGCCAGTGAAATGAGGTAACATTTCAAAAGTTCTGAGTGTAGGAAACCCATATAACCATATAACAATTACAGCACGGAAACAGGCCATCTCGGCCCTTCTAGTCCGTGCCAAATGCTTACTCTCACCTAGTCCCACCGACCTGCACTCAGCCCATAACCCTCCACTCCTTTCCTGTCCGTATACCTATCCAATTTTACTTTAAATGACAATACCGAACCTGCCTCTACCACTTCTACTGGAAGCTCGTTCCACACAGCTACCACTCTCTGAGTAAAAAAGTTCCCCCTCATGTTACCCTTAAACTTTTGCCCAACTCTCAACTCATGTCCTCTTGTTTGAATCTCCCCTACTCTCAATGGAAAAAGCCTATCCACGTCAACTATATCTATCCCCTCATAATTTTAAATACCTCTATCAAGTCCCCCCTCAACCTTCTACGCTCCAAAGAATAAAGACCTAACTTGTTCAACCTTTCTCTGTAACTTAGGTGCTGAAACCCAGGTAACATTCTAGTAAATCTTCTCTGTACTCTCTCTATTTTGTTGACACCTTTCCTATAATTCGGTGACCAGAACTGTACACAATACTCCAAATTCTGCCTTACCAATGCATTGTACAATTTTAACATTACATCCCAACTCCTATACTCAATGCTCTGATTTATAAAGGCCATATATATTGATCACCTCACCGATCTTGCATGAAATCATGACAAGAAGTTCCATAAAACTGCAAACAAAGACCTGTAACAGCAGAAAGTCAGCAATGGCCTTGGTGCAATACAGCTACTCTACAGGACCACCAAATCAGGATGATTTAATTGTCACTTTTCAGATATGACCAATATCCACCACAAATAACACAGAGTTAGTCAAGAGGGGTTTAACCTGTTCACACCCTGTTGTCATGGCAACACAGATCACTGTTCCCAATTCCAGCCAACATAGGACCATCTTCCCTGCGATTTGGTCTTCTTCAAAGTACATAACTTCATTTTATGAACAACAAAAACCTCTTAAATGGAAAATAACAGCAATTTCTGGTTCATGAGACCGTAATTACATTTAACACTGACGCCAAATTGCATTTCTCCCCAGAAAATAAAAAATGGGCTATAAAATTGTTCGGTAAATCGTTAAATTGGTTTATTATCGCCACAGGTACTGAGGTACAGTGAAAAAGTTTATCTTGCGTATTGTTCATACATTTCAGTTCATTACAGCAGTGCGGCGAGGTAGTTACAAGGTAAAACAATAACAGTGCAAAATTTTGTAGCGTGCATAATGCTTGAAGCAACTTTAATGTTGGTTTGTACTCAGAGTGAAGCACTATAAATGGAACGTGTGCAGCTCCCACGAGGGCCGTGGTCATGTCGGCACACCATTCGGAAATAGGCGTTAATTCTTGAAGGTCCACTGAATCCAGGCTGCGGGAACGCATCCCACAGAGTAGAGGGGGCAGTAGGGCAGAATTGAGCTCCCTGATTCTCACAAAGGGACTTGTAGAACATAGAACTGTACAGCACAGGAATGGGCCGTTCGGCCCATAATATTGTGCTGAACCAGACAAAAAGCAAATCGTGAACATCCAAACACTAATCCCTCCTGCCTCACGGATGTCCATATCCCTCCCATCACATACCTATCTAAACATCTCTTAAAAGCCTCCAGTGTTTTTTGCCTCTACCACTATATCAGGCGGTTTATTCCAGGCATCCACCACTCTCTGAGTAAAATATCACCCCTCACACCCCCCCCCTTGAACCTACGCCACCCACCTTCAATGCATGCCCTCTGGTAATGGACCTTGGGAAACAGAATCTCTCTGCCTCTCATAATCTCATAAACCTCCATCAGATCTTCCTCAGCCTCCACCGCTCCAGAGAAAACAACCCCAGTTTATCCAGCCTCGCGTGATAGCACCTCCCCTCTAAACCAGGCACCCTCCCCAAAGCCTCAACATCCTTCCATTAGTGGGGCAACCAGACTTCTAAGCAGTACTCCAGGTGTGGCCTAACCAAAGTTTTATGAAGTTGCAACATAACCTTTTGACTTTTGAACTCAATGCCTCAACTACTAAAAACAAGCATTCCAGCAGCCTTCTTAACCACCCTATCGACCTGTGTAGCCACTTTCATGGAGCTATGAACTTGGATCCCAAAATCTCTCTGTTCAGCATCACTGTTAAGGAACTTGCCCTTGTTAGTGTATTGTCTCCTTACATTTGCCCTACCAAAGTGTAACACCTCAC
This sequence comes from Hemitrygon akajei, assembly GCF_048418815.1. Taxonomy (NCBI): domain Eukaryota; kingdom Metazoa; phylum Chordata; class Chondrichthyes; order Myliobatiformes; family Dasyatidae; genus Hemitrygon; species Hemitrygon akajei. The sequence goes on along the minus strand of NC_133148.1, from coordinate 27,738,358 downwards.
ATTTATCTGGGTTAACTCCATCTGTCATTTCTCTGCCCATATCTGCAACTGATCCATATCGCACTATATTCTTTGCCAGTCTGTAACTATCAACAACTCCTCAATCTTGGTATTATCCACACATTTACTAACTCACCCATCTACATTTTCATCCAGGTCATTTATATACATCACAAGCAGCAGAGGTCCCAGCTCAGATCCCAGAGAAACTCCACTAATTACAGACCTCCAAGCTCAAATAAGTCCCTTCAACCTCTCTCCTCTGTCCTCTATGTGAAAGCTAGTTCTGAGTCCAAACAGCCATTTCGCCAGAGACCCCTCTTCTAAGTCCCGAGGCAGAAAATAAAAGCCACCAGTGAAGTGGCCTGAGAGATAGATAATACTCCTGGCCAGGAGCGAGAGCACCGGACAACGAAACAGCGTCAAAAGAAATGTCATGATCTCGGAAGATATATCCAGATGAATGTAAAAGCACTGACAATACTGAAGCCTCATGTATCGCACTTACACCCTTCCTGATACCACTAGTTAGTTGTATCACCATTGATATTTTATCATCTTGGCTTCCACAAAAGGAGGGGTGGTGAAAATGTTGTTGAACATGATCCGCCTCCATCTACAGTCAGATACTAAGGAAGAGGTGCAAGGCCACACAGAGACAGGTAGGGGCTCTCACAAATTTAGTGCCTCAATATGCTCGAATCCACGTCACGTGACCAGAGGCAATAGAAGCCCGAACCTTTTCACAAGCAGTCTGAAATTTATCCATGAATGTGTACTGATCAGACCTAATTGTTGCAAGTCGCATGGGATCCAGGGCTGATGACGCTGGTTGTGCCTCACACTGAACTGCTGGAGCAATAAAACCCAGTTCAGTCGGAATCCGATGAGGGAGCCCTGACTGTTGATCAGGGTCTAGATGGTAAAGATTTCGATCAAGGTGCAGGTGGAGCTGATTCGTGGAAAGTACATGTACTGAGGTGGTCAGACTTCTCCCAGCCGAAGCCACTCATCAAAAAAACGCACAGTTTTTGTAGAAGGCCATTTAAATTACAGAATGAGGCAACCATTCAGTGAGGAATTGTACTCAGTACTGGAGAGTACACAGAAAATAAGGTAAGGGCTTCAGATTTACCAATTGAACTCCTTCAGCTGTTGTCCATGTGGACTCTAGTAAGGCTTTTCACAGGGTCCCTCATAGCAGACTGGTCTGGAAGGCTGAATCCTTGGAATCCAGAGGGAGATAGCGGATTGGATTCAGAACTGGCTCAGTGGCAGGAATTACAGGGTGCTGGTCGAGGGTTCTTTCTCAGACTGTGATACAGGGCTCGGGGCTAGGATCTATGCTGTTTGTCATTTATATAACCAGTTTGGATGTACAAGGCATAGTTAGTAAGTTTGTAATTACTTCTATCTACATTGTAACTGGTTCTTTGTTGTTGTTTTGTGCTGGTTAGTAATTACCTCTCATTCAGAGAAGATTCACTAGAATGATTCTGGGAATGAGAGGGTTAACATATGAGGGACATTTGACCGCTCTTGGACAGTACTCTTTGGAATTTAGAAGAATGAGGGGGGCCCTCATAGAAACATTTCGAATGTTGAAAGGCGTGGACAGAGTGGATGTGGCAAAGTTGTTTCCCATGGTGGGGGAGTCTAGTACGAGAGGACATGACTTGAGGATTGCAGGGCGCCCATTCAGAACAGAGATGCGAAAAAAAAATTTTAGCCAGAGGGTGGTGAATCTATGGAATTTGTTGCCACGGGCGGCAGTGGAGGCCAAGTTATTGGGTGTATTTAAGGCAGAGCTAGATAGGTATCTGAGTAGTCAGGGCATGAAAGGTTATGGTGAGAAGGCGGGGGAATAGGACTAAAGGGTAGTTTGGATCAGCTCGTGATGAAATGGCGGAGCTGACTCGATGGGCTGAATGGCCGACTTCTGCTCCTATGTCTTATGGTCTTATGGTCTTTTCACTTAACAGACCAAGTGCTTCATCTGTGGAATTGGCAGTGACTACTTCGACACCACACCCCATGGGTTTGAAACGCACACTTTGGAGGAACACAACTTGGCAAATTACATGTGAGCAATCAGTTTGGCAAAAAAAAAGTTGCTTTTGATGTGCATGAGTGTGGCGTTTAAAATTGTTCATTAACGTGCATGTTCGAGAGCAAGATACATACAGTACATTGCAAAATATTATATTGAAGGAACCACACAAAAAAGATCAATCAGCTCAACGTGTAGTTGTCTTGTATTCAAGGCTTTGGTCCCAACGCTTTTAGTCTTCTGTGGCAACACAAAATGCTGGAGGAACTCAGCAGCTCAGGCGGAACCTTAAATGCTGCCTAACCGGCTGAGTCTCTCCAGCGTTTTGTGTGTTGCTCCAGATTTCCAGCATCTGTCGGCATCTTGTGTGTCACCTTTATTTTCCTTTCCATTTTGAATCTCTTTTTTTTTAAGTTTTCTGTTATACAAACTCCATTATAGAGCCCTGATTAATACTACCTCTTCCAGTTTCCAAATCGCTTGCCTGTAACCATGTTCCTTCACACTCTTCCTGGACCTGCAATACATTACAATCGCATTTAAAAACCTCTCCGGTATTTTTAAAGGCCAGAGAAATGTGAATGATGATGAAAGTCCTGAATTTGGTATCAATAGGAAGCATTTGAGTATCCTCCTCCCTGGGAAAATAAGACGAGGGCCCAAATATACCTTTGTGTAGGTCCAAATAAAAGTGCTGTGTGATTGAAAATTGGTTTCGACCTCAAATGTCGTTTATTCCTACTCTTCGCCCACCCAGAGATGCTGCACGACCTGCAGAGTTTCTCCAGCTTTCCTTTGCTTGCCTTATATCTGACTGAAGTGTTTTTAATCAGAAACACAGAAAACCTGCAGCACAATACAGGCCCTTCAGCCCACAAAGCTGTGCCGAACATGTCCTTACCTTAGAAATTACCTAGGGTTACCCACAGCCCTCTATTTTTCTAAGCTCCATGTACCTATCCAGGAGTCTCTTAAAAGACCCTATCGTTTCCGCCTCCACCTCCATCGCCGGCAGCCCGTTCCACATTCTCACCACTCTCTGCGTAAAAAACTTACTGCTGACATTAATTGTTGTAGAGCCAGTGTCATAGAGGGCACTAAAGCCTTGTATGTGAATGCATGCTTATCTGTGACCATTTCGTGGCTTTCAATTGCTCACGTCCCAGGCTTCAGCTTTTCCCCATTCTCTCTGTTGCTTGCACCATGATTGAAAACACTTTTAAGCTCACAGTCTCTCTATTTCAGGTTCTTCCTGATGTATCTAATTAACAAAGATGAAACTGAACACACGGGTCAGGTACGTGGTCTTTCTGACCCCATTTATTGACCTTTAAGTATTTGTGCAAATACGGGGTGGGGTGTGGGCTGAGCACAGATCGGCAGATGGTGAGTTGCGGAAGTGTGGTCTCACCAGAAAATAGTACACTTTGCGACATTTCATCCGCTGCACTCAGTGAAGGCATCCTTTACACCATCCTGTCTCACTGTGTTGTTAATTTCAGAATACCATGTCCCTGTACCCCTTGTTCTCTCTGTCGACAACATTCTCTAAGGTCCTGCCATTCCCCAGTTCATCTAGATCCTGGTGTGATTTTAGTAGCCTTCTTCACTAAATCGCCAATTTTGGTGTCATCTGCAAACTGACAAGTCATGTTAACAACATTGTAATCCAAGTTATTCATATATACAACAAACAACAGAGGACCCAGCATCATTCCCTGCAGCGCACAGGACTCCAATCTGAAAACAACCCTCTATCTCCACTACCTGACTCCCTCCATCAAACCAATGGGCAAGCTCAGCCTGGATCTCATGCGAACTTGCCTACCATGTGGGGCCTTGCCAAGTCCATTTAGACCATGTCTACCACGCTGCCCTCGTCAATCCTCCCCGTTACCTCCTCAAAAAAACTCTATTGGATTCAAGAGACACAATTTGCCTTGTACAGACTATTCCTGATTGGAGAGATCCTGCCCCCACCCCCGGTCTGGCCGTTCTCCTCTGACCTCTCTCATTAACAAGGCATTTCCGTCCACAGAACTGCCGCTCACTGGATGGTTTTTGATTTTCACACCATTCTCTGTAAACTCTAAAGACTGTTGTGTGTGAAAATCGCAAGGGGGATCAGCAGTTTCTGAAATACTCAAACAATACTCTGGCACCAACAATCATTCCATGGTCAAAGTCACCTGGGTCAGTGGGCCCCAACCTTTTACTGCTCGTGGTCCACTTGTGACTTTCATTTACCTCTGTGGCCCCCACCCTCCATAGTCTCCGTTAGTTACTGAAGTTTTTCTTGGCCATCTGTACTAATTATTCTAATATACAGTGAATGTTTACGTTTTATCAGGTTATAGGTATTTTTATATGTTAAATATAATGTTACAGGGGTATGTGAAAAATAAAACTATTTCAAAGTTCTGAATAAGATACTTATAATTATATAGTATTCTTCCAAGCAGCAACGAGAAAGCACTTGATATTGTTACTTTGCGTTTTTAGTGAGATCCTTGCGACTGATGCAAGCCGGCGAGTTTTTCAGAATCGGAATCAGGTTTAACATCTCCAGCATATGTCATGAAATTTGTTAACTTAACGGCAGCAATCATGATAAAATGAATAACAGTAAGCATATATATGCGTGTTAAAGTAGTTAAATTAAGAATAGTAGCGCAAAGACGGAAATAATAAAAAGGTGAGGTGACGTTCACGGGTTCAGTGCCTGTTCAGGAATCGGATGGCAGAGGGGAAGAAGCTGTTCCTGAATCGTTGAGTGTGTGTCTTCAGGCTCCTATCCCTCCTCCCTGATGGCAGAGGGGAAGAAGCTGTTCCTGAATCGCTGAGTGTGTGCCTTCAGGCTCCTGTACCTCCTCCCTGATGGCAGAGGGGAAGAAGCTGTTCCTGAATCGTTGAGTGTGTGTCTTCAGGCTCCTGTACCTCCTCCCTGATGGCAGAGGGGAAGAAGCTGTTCCTGAATCGTTGAGTGTGTGTCTTCAGGCTCCTGTCCCTCCTCCCTGATGGCAGAGGGGAAGAAGCTGTTCCTGAATCGTTGAGTGTGTGTCTTCAGGCTCCTGTACCTCCTCCCTGATGGCAGAGGGGAAGAAGCTGTTCCCGAATCGCTGAGTGTGTGTCTTCAGGCTCCTGTACCTCCTTCCTGATGGCAGAGGGGAAGAAGCTGTTCCCGAATCGCTGAGTGTGTGTCTTCAGGCTCCTGTACCTCCTCCCTGATGGCAGAGGGGAAGAAGCTGTTCCCGAATCGCTGAGTGTGTGTCTTCAGGCTCCTGTCCCTCCTCCCTGATGGCAGAGGGGAAGAAGCTGTTCCTGAATCGTTGAGTGTGTGTCTTCAGGCTCCTGTACCTCCTCCCTGATGGCAGAGGGGAAGAAGCTGTTCCCGAATCGCTGAGTGTGTGTCTTCAGGCTCCTGTACCTCCTCCCTGATGGCAGAGGGGAAGAAGCTGTTCCCGAATCGCTGAGTGTGTGTCTTCAGGCTCCTGTACCTCCTCCCTGATGGCAGAGGGGAAGAAGCTGTTCCTGAATCACTGAGTGTGTGTCTTCAGGCTCCTGTACCTCCTTCCTGATGGCAGAGGGGAAGAAGCTGTTCCTGAATCGCTGAGTGTGTGTCTTCAGGCTCCTGTACCTCCTTCCTGATGGCAGAGGGGAAGAAGCTGTTCCCGAATCGCTGAGTGTGTGTCTTCAGGCTCCTGTACCTCCTCCCTGATGGCAGAGGGGAAGAAGCTGTTCCTGAATCGCTGAGTGTGTGTCTTCAGGCTGCTGATGGCAACAATGAGAAGAGGGCATGTCCTGGGTGGTGGGGATCCTTAATGATGCACGCCGCCTTTCTGAGGCACCAATCCTTGGAAATGTCTTGGATACTACTGAGGCTGTTACCTAGCCCCCCCACCCCCCCCATACCAGACGGTGATGCAGCCGGTCAGAACGCTCCCCACGGTACATCTGTAGAATATCTGGTTACAATTTGGTTCAAAGTAATCGAAGGTCACCTCTTTTCACAACATCTAGTCAGTTAGGAACTTTTGATAGCAGGTGACGAGCTTGATTAAAACCACATTCAACTACGTTTGTAGATAGAGGGTGTGAAATCCAATTTAAAGCAACTTCGCTTTCTCCCAGAGCTGTGGAAACTTATTTTTAATATCACTGGTTGTCCAGAAATTTTGCTTGAGCTTTTCTGTCACCCTGCAGCTCAGTAAGACGTGGTGCTAACGTCATTCACATTTACCCCAAATAGATCTACCGCCCAATCTGGAATATGCATTTCCAGCAGGTCTCTGAACTGAAATTCCATATCAGTGTGCAGTAGTTTTCAAATGATCAAGATTAACAATCTTCTATTTAAGAATGACGAGTAAAGGAAATTACATAAATTCGCGACGTTTAATATTGTTGCTGAAAAGTTTGAGTTGTCCAAGGGAAGTGATAATAGCCTCTTTACATGATATGAGATTGTCAGTTTGTTCCTTGTAACTTTATTTGTTTAATAAATTCCATTTTTGTAATTTATCTGACAGGTAAAACATATCAGCAGTGACAATTTGTTCTCCAAGCTGCTTCTCACTTAGAAATGCTACAATTCTGTCAAGAAAAGTAAATTAAATTTCCTTCCAAAATGTGATAAGTGTCAGGGGTTTAATGGAAGTTGTGGTGGTAGACCTCTCTGCAGTTTAGCCGTTTCTGGCAGATGATCCCATGTCACATTTTATACGTACTATAACACGCACGGGTCGGTACCGGGAAGGCAAGCAGAGCCCCCCCCCCTCCTGCCGTATCCTCACTGACTGGCCCCGCCTGGTCTGCAGTTTGTGATTTGGGGGTGGGGGTGGAGCGGGTCACAGCGGGAACAGTGGTTTGTGCATGGTCGAACAGGAGCAGAGGTAATGACTGATGTGCTGCAAACCACCACCCCCCCCGCCCCCCCACGCACACTGGCTAATCTGTTGTCTCATTTGCATCATCTAGCGTATTTTCCCATTCATTTCATTCAAGGTTGCAATTAAATTACATATATTCATTTCTTTATTATTTATATTGTATGTCTTAGTAATATTTTATTAAAACAGTAAACCTATCATGGCCCATTCAGAAACTCCTGTTACCCACCCCCGCCTCCTCCGTTTCTTGTTTTGTACTTGTGGTCCTGATGAAATCGAGCATGGCTTCCCGCAGGCCACATGGTCCACTTTGAGAACCACTGACTTAGATCACATTTCTTCCCCATTCGGATGTGTGATCTGAACAACAACGGAACCTCTTGTCCGTGTCTGCGTGACTGAGCTGCAGCCACCTGATTGGCTGATCGGGTGTACCTTATAAGGTGGGCGCTGAGAGTGTAACGTCTCCATCGGACTACCAGCATGTGCAATTTAAAATCGGCCCGAACATTGTGAAGCAGATGATGAACTTCAGGCTTTTCAAGTGGCTCCAGAATGTGAGAGAGAGAGAGAGCTTAGGAGAGGACTTTCAGATCCTTAGGGTAATAAGTAGGGTAAACTGGGTGTATCTCAGTTAAAAACTGAACATAGATAAAATATTTACATGATGTTGTCTATTTAGAGATACAGCACAAAACCGCCCAGAAACCCACCTTTTTTAACCCTAGCCTAATCACAGGATACAATGACCAATTGACCTACTAACCAGTAATCTTTGGACTGTGGGAGGAAACCAGAGCGCCCGGAGGAAGGCCACACAGTTCATAAGGAGAATGTACCATCTCCTTCCAGGCGGAGCTGGGATTGAACTCCAAACTCCAATGCCCTGATCTGTCATAGTGTCACCCTAGCTGCTACATGGTGCCTTATGTAGTACCTTATATTAATTGTAAAATCTTAATATTGGAGAAAGCAATGAGTTTCCAGTAAAATGAATGAGGCTGGAAACCTTGGTGTCCTCAGGGTAAATTGATTGTGGAATAGGGGTCATTTTGGGATCTGATTCAGTGAATGAATTGAAAGAAGCTGGATCACTTTCCACAGGGCAGTAGTAACACTATTACATTCCAACAACCTGGCTTCAATTCCAGCCGCTGTCTGGAAGGAATTTGTATATACTCCTTGTCGATTTGCTCGAGGTGGTCCAGTTTCCTTCCACACTCCAAAGACATACGGTTAGTGGTTAATTGGTCTCTATTTTGAAAAAAAAAAAAATTCTTGATATCACCAGCAAAGTGCTGAGTGTAGAAAGAGTTTTATGTCTTGGCGTGTCAAGTTTGTGTCGGGCAGTAGCCTTGCCTGACCATCCTCACCGATAGACTTCAGGAGGAGGAAACCAGAGGTCCAGGAGCCAGTCCTCCTCGGAGGATCAGAGGTGGAGAGGGCCAGCAACTTGAAATTTCTGGGTGTTACTATTTCGGAGGACCTGTCCTGAGTCCGGCATGTAAGTGCAGTCACAAAGAAAAGACAGCATTGCCTCGACTTCCTTGGGGTTTGCAGAGACCTGGCATGTCATCGAAAACTTTGACGAACTTCTATAGTGGAGAGTATATTGAACTGGTTGCATCACAGCCTGGTATGGAAACGCCTTGCTCTTGAACAAAAAGTGATGGATATGCCCAGTCCATCACGGGTAAATCCCTCCCACCTGCTTGGAGCATTGCTACAGGGGAGCAGCGTCTACCGTCGGGGATCCCGCCGCCCAGGCTGTGCTCACCTCTTGCTGCAGCCATTGGGTAGAAAGTACAAGAGTCACAGGACTCGCACCACCAGGTTCAACAACAGTTACCATCAGGTTCTCAAACCAAAGAGGATAACTTCATTTGCCCCACAATCAATGGACTCACTTTCAATGACTCTTCATCTCATGTTCTCGATGTTTATTGCTTGTTTGTTATTATTTCTTCATTTGCATTTCACATAGTTTGTTGAATTCTGCACTCTGGTTCAGCACCCTAGTTAGGCAGGTGTCCATTGATTCTGTTACGGTTATTATTCTATAGACTTATTGAATATGCCCACAGGAAAATGAATCTCAGGATTGTATATGGTGACATATATGCATGTTGATAATAAAATTGAACATTGAAATAAATAGGCATTCATTAGTCTCGAGAGACCATGGACTTGCACCTTGGAAAGTTTCCAGGGCGCAGACCTGGGCAGGGCTGTATGGGAGACTGGCAGTTGCCCATTCAGCAAGTCTCCCCTCTCCACGCTACCAATGTCATCCAAGGGAAGGGCAAGGGCCGATACCGATAGCTTGGCACCAGTGTCGTCGCAGAGCAATGTGTGGTTAAGTGCCTTGCTCAAGGACACAACACGCTGCCTTAGCCGAGGCTCGAACTGACGACCTTCAGATCACTAGACCGACGCCTTAACCATTTGGCCACGCGTCAACACATTGAACATTGAGGCTTAGCTTAAAACGTTGATACAACTTATCCTTGTTTTTGTGTGCAGGAATCTTATGTATGGAAGATGTACCAGGAACGATGCTGGGATTTCTTCCCTGCTGGTGACTGCTTCCGGAAGCAATATGAAGATCAGCTGGGATAACGAGTTGCATTTTAATAATCCATGAATTTTAGCTAGTTCCTCATCCTTTCTGCCATATGACAAATGCTTGTAAAAAGAACAGATAACTAAAGTGGATTTTATTACATATAGAATTTTTTTAAACAAAGTACCTGAACCAGATATGTAAATTGGATATGCTGCTTTTGCACACAATAATCAATTACTGAGTCTTGATCTAGATTTATACTTCAATGTACATTGAAAATTCTTGATATTTTAGGTATCTTTTTTGCAAACGGGGGAAAAAGGTTGGATAAAAAAGTGCCTTAGCCTTATCCTGAAATATTATGTAAAGCAACCCTTCTTCCCTCTCCATAATGCCGCAATGGGATGTCCCGTTTCTGCATTGTTAGGTAGAAGAACCATTGTAACTGCATACTAATTTCAATCCTAATAATTGAAACAGCCATCGACTTCAGGCATTCTGTTTGCAATAGTCACAGTGCTGCTCGTTACGGAGCACCCAAAACCTGTCTGTTTTCATCAAAGGACAAAACTAATTGGCGAAAACAGTACATTCAGAAAACAAGTATTTGCCTGTCTTTTTAACTCCATATCTATATGAACTGTTTTCCAAAGTAAGCCCTGAGCATCTGCTTATAAGGAACTGCCTGTGCAGCGACTGAAGCCTGGTGCAAGGGTGTGTCCAGATAAAGACAAGTGCACCTTTAAAAATACTTTTCAAAGTGCACTCACAAAGCTTAATTGGACATGCTGCTTTTGCACACAATAATCAATTAATAAATAATTCAATTATTGCTAACCTAATTTATTTTGTTGGAAGTAATTATAATGGAACTTTTCAGAGCTATCTTTAATCAAATACTTATTTAATTTGCTACTAATGCCGTCTCAAATGCCTGCCTATTTCTTTCCTGTGCTCCGTTTGAGACAAGTTCTTTTGTCCAGCTGTGATTGTTCCTGTATTTAAGAGGGTGCTTTGGAAGAGCGATTGTGCCTCTCGTGTATGTGGAATGGATACGGTCAAAACATTGTTGGTAAACCTTTCAGAATTAGTTTAAGGTTTCTTTCTTGTTCCCGAATGGGTGATTATTGTAGCATGTAACCACCTGTGTAGTTTGAAATTTTCATCCAAATTTTGCTACAAGGACAGGAACGTATTTTTATACAAGTTGAGTCTCTCTTGATTAACCGTCCCTAAATGTGAAGCAAGGTTTGCATTAATCCAAAATTTTTAAAGCCGAGCACTGAAAACTGGTCATTATTAAGGAAATGCAGATGCAAACTTGGTAATGTTGGTTCAGTTCACATGTAAGGCTAATACCTCACTCTGTGGCTTATCCCGCATGATGTTCTGGGCCAAACCTTCAGCCATTTAGTTCCAAAACATGTTCAAACAATGCTGACTACATTTCCAGAGCTTTAGAAAATTGCAACAAATTAAATGGTGTGACTGCTTCAAAGATGATTGAAATTAAGTTCACTTGAGTGTCCGACTAAATATAAAGTTTTCACTCAGGAGAAATCAACTTGGTTCCTGTCTCCTTTAACACAAAAACGTTGTTTGCCATTTAATTATTGACCATCTGCATCAAGCAGAGGAATATAACCGGACTGTAAAACTGCCTTCTGATGGGTTGAGTTGGAACTATTCAGTTTAACTGGATAGTGGTCTGTCAGTTTTTATTAGTATACAAGAGTGTGAGGGAACTAGGCTCAGGCTACAGTTCACACAAGTGTTACAATGCTCTGCCTCTCCAAATAAATTGGTTAACCTTTGCATTATAATTTCTTGCTCTACAACCTTTCTTAATTGTATTTTTTTGGACTAACAAAGGCAAATTTAGTAGATTGTAAATGTTCAGCCCTCTGAGAACACAAAGTTAGTCAATGTATGAGATAGAAAACATTGCACCACACTGGCTACTAACAAAAAGAAACACACACACACACAAACTGCTGGAGGAGCTCAGTGTCAGGCAGCGTCTATGAACGGGAGTAAACAGTCGACGCTTCGGGCCGAGACCCTTCACCAGACCTGGAAAGGAAAGAGGAAGGTGCCAGAATAAGGTGGTGGAGGAAGGGGGAGGAGGAAAACAAGCTGGCAGGTGACAGGTGAGGGGGAAGGTGGGTGGAGGAGGGGGGGGATGAAGTAAGAAGTTGGGAGATGATAGGAGGAAAAGGCTGAAGAAGGAAGAATCTGATGGGTGAGGACAGTGGACCATGGAAGAAAGGGAAGGAGGAGGGTAACCAGATGGAGATGATGAGCAGATGAGAACCAGAACAGAGGATGGAAAAAGGGGGAGGGAGGAGAAATTAGCAAAAGCTAGAGAAATCAATGTTCATGCCACCAGATTGGAGGCCACTCAGATGGAATACGAGGTGTTGTTCCTCCAAATTGAGTGTGGCCTCGAGGAGGTCGTGGGCCTATATGTTGGAATGGAAATGGAAAGTTGAGTTGAAATGGGTGGCCACAAGGAAATCCTGCCTTTTGTGGTGGACAAAGCGAAGATAAAAGTTTCAAGGTGCTCTGAATCTCCTCTTCACAGAAAGAGAAGGGGACTACAATCACTTATACAAATTTGGATTCGGTGGCTGGAAATAAATCCAAACTTCACAAACTCTGCCGAGCACAAACAGAAAAGGAGCAGAGATTAGACAGGGACTTGTACTGCAGTAGGTGAAGAGAGGCAAGATTGAGAAAAATAGGAAGAGAGAAGGGGAAAGAAATAAAGAAAAAAGTGAGGAAGGTGGAGGGACAGGGTCCAAGTAAAATAGAGAGAATTTCTACAATGTCTTTTCCTCAGAAGGTGTGGGGAGGATAAAGAAAGACAGGGAGATAGGAGTGGGAGACACCAAGAGAGATGGAGAGGATGAGAGGGAGAAAGACTGTGAGAGGTCTCAGATATCTCCACACCTAACCTTCCTCAGTCTCTCAGACCACCTCCCCTCAGTACCCACTCCTTACAGCCCACTGTTTCCTCGCCTATTTCCCACCAGTTGCTCCTCTCCATCTCTCCCTTCTGTTCCTCTTTCAAGCCACTACCCCTCTCTCAACCCTATCTAACTCACTCCAATCTATCCCCCTCCTCATCTGCCACTCCACCTCCATGCTCTCCCATTTCTTTTGCATCACCCCTCACTATACTTATCCCCACTCTATCCCCATCTATATTCCCTCAGCATCTCCCTCTTGTTTGCCCTCTCTCTATCCCCATCTCCGTACACATCGACATATTTTCTTCCCTCACCTCGCTTCACTTCTTCTGGGAGGGTTTAAGCTAGAGTGATGGGAACCACAGGAGCAGGGCGGCAGATGGTTGGGTTGAAGGCAAGAAAGCTGATTTAACAAGTAGGGATAAAAGGAATAGGTTGTAGATGTTGTATTTGAATGTACACATTATATGGAATAAGGTAGATTATCTTGTCGTGCAGTTTGAAATTAGTGGGCATCATTGATCCCTGGCTAAAAGATCACAGTTGGGAGCTTAACATCCAAGGATACGCGAATCGGTAGGCAGATTGGGGTGGGGTGGCTGTGTTGGTAAAAAAAAAAAATGAAACCAAATCTTTAGAAAGAGGTGACATAGGATCAGAAGGTAGAGAATCCTTGTGGGTAGAGTTAAGAAGAAGTATTCTAAAGGAAAGATGAGGCAACTGTGACTGACAAGGGAAGACCAAAACATCATAAAAGGGAAAGGAAGAGTATATATTATAGCAAAAATCCTCAAAAAGGTAAAGGATTGGGAAGTTTTTCAAAACCAACAGAAGGCAACTTTAAAAAACCACAGAGAGAGAAAAGATTAAATATAAAGGTACATTAGCCAACAATATAAATGGATACAAAAGGTTTTTTCAGACATACTGTCTAAAGGATAAAAGAGACGAGAATGGATATTGGACCGCTGGAAAATGATGCTGGGGAACAAAGAAATGGCTGACGAACTTAGTAAGCATTTTGCATCAGTCTTCACCGTGGAAGACACTAGCAAAATGCCAGAAATGCGAGTGTTGGGGCAGAACTGGGTGGCATTGCTGTTACCAAGGAGAAAAAGCTTTGGAAGCTGAAGTGACTGAAGGCAGATAAATACCTGGAATAAAAGCAAAAGAGACCGCATATTACATAGCAAAAACAATAGTGGAAAGCTAGAGGTTTTTTTAAAAAGCCAACAGAAAGTAAATAAAAGACAATAACAAGAGAAAAGATAAGGAGACCATTATGTAGACATGAAGAATCAGATATCGAATTGTTTGCACTAATGTGCATCTGTGCATCATTTTGAATTTTTAGGCATTCAGATGACCACCGTGTGGCCACTGCATCCCCATTGTAGGTGGTTCACTGTCTTTCATTAACCCTACTCCTGGAGTTCTTCTCCCAACACACTGGAACCCACAACTGTGCCATGATTTTGTCTGATGAAGATTAGACAAGACAAATTTTTCCAATGTGCTTGTGCCTCTGAACATGTGACAATAATAAACCAATGCCAATAAATGATAGGGTTCTATAGAGCATTGAGGAACAGAGGGATCATGGAATCAAAGTTTGTAGTTCCCTTGAACACTTAGCAATGTTTCCTACCTGAAGTTGTCCCCGATTTAGCCATCCCACACTCTGCTCTGGAAATATTTTGTTTTAAATACCTCCATCAACCAACATCACAATGTAGGTCATGGAATCTGAAAGAAAGCACTCCCAGCGAATCACAATGAAACAATTGTCCTCTGATTCCTCTATTATAAAACTAGTCAGGAAAACAGAACGAGCGGGCATTAATGAGTAATTAATACCGTCTCCATTTGACTAGCTGGTGACCTTTAAATATAACTCAAATATAACCATCAGCTGCACCAGCCAAGTAACACCAGTGAAGACAAAGTTGGGAAGCAGGTGGCCATGGTCAGCACAGGCATCACGGACCAAAGGGCCTGTTCCTGTGCTGTACTCTTCTGGTATATTGAGAGCAGATAGAAGGGAGACAGAAATAAGTTATTGGTATGTGAAGTACTGGGTGGAACGGTTCCAACACCTTTGCCAGTCATGAAGGGGTTAAATTAATGGGACACAATCGGGGGAGGCTGTCAGATATTGAAGTCAGTCACGTAGGGAGGGCAGACATAAGATAATGGTCAGAATGGTCATCCCCTCAAGCTCCAAAGCCTGGGTCTCTGTACCTCCCTCTGCCACTAGATCTTCAACTTCCTCATCGAGAGACCATTCAGTAACAAACTTCTCCTCCTTGCTGACCGTCAGCACAGGTGTTCCTCAAAGATGAGCACTTAGCCCACTGCTCTACTCTCTCGACCTTGTGTGACTAGACACACATTGCGAACGCCGTCTATAAGTTCAACGATGACAGAACTGTTGTTGGCAGAACCTCAGATGGTGATGAGGAGGGGTGCAGGAGTGAGATAGATCAGCTCATTGAGTGACGTTCAAACAACCTTGCACCTCAACTTCAGTCCTTGCTTATGGGCTTCAGGAAAGGGAAGTCAAAGGAACACACACCAGTCCTCATCGAGGGGTCAGCGGTGGAAGGGTGAGTGGCTTCTAGTTCCTGGGTGTCAGCATGAAGATCTATCCTGGGCCCAATATATTGATGCAATTATGAAGAAGTCAGGCCAGTTGAGGAGACTTGTTATGTCACCAAAGACTAGCAAATGTTTACACATGTTCCCCAGAGAGCATTCTAACTGGTTGCATCACTGTCTGGTACGGAGGGGCCACTGCACGGGATTGGAAAAAGCTGCAGAAGGCTGTAATCTCAGCCAGCTCCATCGTGGGCACTAGCCTCCAAGGTATCAAAGACATCGTCAAAGGGCAACCACAAAGTGCACTGTAGCTGCTGTAGTCAAAACAGCACCTGCAACAAGCTGGAGGAACTCAGCAGGTCGGACAGCATCCGTTGACCGCTCGTTTCCACAGATGCTGTCCAACCTGCTGAGTTCCTCCAGCTTGTTGTACGTATTGTCAAAAGGTGATATCTCAAAATGACGACATCCATTAATAAGGTCCCCCACCACCCAGGATATGCCCGCTTATTACTACCATCAGGGAAGAGGTACAGGAGCTTGGACACCTACTCTACTTGTTAGGAAAAGCTTCTTCCCCTTCACCATCAGCTGTCTGAACACCATCACATTATGTTGCTCCCTTCTTGCACTACCTATTTATACTTTCAATTTCATATTGTAACTTGAGTATGTTTTACATATTGCACTGTACTGCTGCTATGAGACAGATTTTCACAACGTATGTCCATGGCAATAAAACTGCTTCTATTCTAGAATATCAGGCTAAATCGCATCTATTTTAACACAAGGCAACAGGCAGTGTTGATCAGAACGTGGGCATAAGATATGGCTGCAATAGCTAAGGCACGGACAAGGAAAATGTAAAAGTCAGTGTCACGGTTTTGATTAATGGGGTAATGAACAGGAATATTAAGAACACAAGAAGTAGGATTCACCGCGCGCCCCCTGAAGCCTGCCCCTTCATTCAATACGATCATGGATGGTCTACTCTTGATTCAACTCTCCTTCCAGGCCTGTCTAATTCCTTAATTCTTCAAACATTTATCCATCTCCACCTTCAGTGTATCCTGCAACCCACCCCCTATCAGAGTCGGGGGCAGAGAATTCCAGATATTCACTATAACCCAAGACAGAAGCTTCTACCCGGTTTGAAATGGCCGGCTCTTTATCCTGTGATCCTGGGAAGGAAAGGGTTAACACATGAGAAGTGTTTGTTGGCTCTGGGTCTGTAGTCGGAATTTTGGGGGGGTGGGGTGGATCTTATATTAAAACCATTGAATATTGAAAGACCTAGATGAGTGGACATGGAGAGGATATTTCCTATAGTGGGGGGTAACAGACCAGAGGGCATAGTCTCAAAATACAAGGATGTCCCTTGAGAACAGAGATAAGGAGGAATATTTTTGTTAGAGTTATTGAAAACTACAGCGCAGAAACAGGCCATTTGGCCCTTCTAGTCCATGCCAAACCATTAATCTGCCTAGTCCCTTCAAAACTGCACCCCTCCTATCAAAGTACCTATCCAAATTTCTCTCAAATATTGGCACAACCCTGCAGCCACAACTTGCACCAGCAGCTCAGAACACACTCTCACCACCCTCTGAGCGAAGAAGTTTCCCTTCATGTTCTCTTGGAACATTTCACCTTTCACCCTTAAGCCATGACCTCTGGTTGTAGTCTCACCCAACCTCAGTGGGAAAAGCCTGCTTGCATTTACCCTATCTATACCCCTCATAATTTTGTATACTCCACTCAGTCTTAGGAATAAAGTCCTAACCTATTCAACCTTTCCCTACAATTCATGTTCTCAGCAACATCCCTGAAAATTTTCTCTATACTCTTTTAATCCTATTTACATCTTTCCTGTACGTAGGCAAACTAAACTGCAGACAATACTCCAAATTAGGCCTCACCAACTTCTTATACAATTTCAACATAACATCCCAACTCTTGTCCTCCATACAGTGATTTATGAAGGCCAATGTGCCAAAAAGCATTCTTTACGTACGGCCCTGTCTACCTGTGACGCTACCTACAAGGAATTATGGATCTGTATTCCCAGATTCCTTTGTTCTACCACACTCCTCAGTGCCCCACCATTCACCTCACACTTGTCTGCATTAAATCCCATCTGCCACTATTCAGCTCATTTCATCGGCTGGTCCAGATCCCACTGCAAGCTCTGATAGTCTTCCTTGCTGTCCACTCCACCCCAATCTTGGTGTCATCTGCAGATTTTCTGATTCAGTGAACCACATTATCATCCAGATCATTGATATAGATGACAAACAACACCGGTCCCTGCAGCACACCACCAGTCACAGGCCTCCTACCAATCTCTGGCTTCTTCCACAAAGCCCATGTCTAATCCAATTTACTGCCTCATCTGGAACGCTGAGTGACTGAATCTTCTGGAGCAGCCTCCCATGTGGGACTTTGTCAAAGGCCTTGCTGAAGTTCACCTGGACAACACCAAGGGGGCATGAAGGCCTTGCCTTCATCAATTTTCCTGGTAACTTTCTCAAAAAACTCTACAATGTTGGCTAACCATGACATTCCACACACAAAGCCATGTTGATTATTCCTAATCAGTCCCAGTCTATCAAAATACTTATATATCTGGTCTCATAGAATACCTTCCAATAACTTTGCCACTACTGATGACAGGCTCACCGGCCTATAATTTTCTGTTTATTTTTTTTTTTAAACGGCCTTTCTTAAACAACGGGGGAAAAAAATTAGCTATTCTCTAATCCTCTGGCACCTCACCCGTGGCTAAGGATGTTTTAAATATCTCTGCTAAGGCCCCTGCAATTTCTACACTTGCCTCCCATTGAATCTGAGGGAACACCTTGTCAGGCCCTTGGAATTCATCCACTCTATTTTGCCTCAAGACAGCAAACACCTCCTCCTCTGTAATCTGTAGAGGGTCCATGGCTTCACTGTGGCTTTGCCTCACATCTATAGACAGAGGGTGATGAAACTGTGGAATTCATTGCCACAGACGACTGTGGAATTCATTGCCACAGACGACTGTGGAAGCCAAGTCATTTGGGTATATTTAGAGCAGAGGTTGATAGATTCTTGATTAGTAAGGGTGTCAAAGGTTACGGGGAGAAGGCAGGAGAATGGGATTGAGAGGGATATTAAATCAGCCATAATGGAAAGGCAGAGCAGACAAAATGGCCGAAAGGCCTAATTTTGCTCCTTGGCCTTATGGCCCCTTGACTGTCACTGAGAAACATCCCAATATCCATCTTATCGATCCCCCTTAGAATATTACACGCACAAATAAGATCACCCCTCGTTCTTCTAAACTCCAAGGAATACAGACCCTAGAGGAAAGGAGGTGGATCTCTCCACTAGCATAGCACAGGCTTTTCCAACAGCAAGGAGGAGATGCAGCAGCAGACGTGTGAAGAAATGACAGGAGAGGTGCAAAAACAATAGAATTGTAGCAAGAGTTACAACTTGTTCACTGTTTAGAATCGCATGTTACAGAAACGGTCCAGTCAAATCCACTCACAAACAAGGGAAAATCTGCAGATGCTGGAAATCCGAGCAACACACACACAATGCTGGAGGAACTCAGCAAGCCAGGCAGCGTCTAGGGAAAAGAGTACCGTCAACATTTCGGGCTGTGATCCTACAGCAGGGCTGGAGAAATAAAGATGAGGAGTCAGAGTAAGAAGGTGGGGGAAGAAAAGGCAGAAACACAAGGTGAGGGGTGAAACCGGGGGGGGGGGGGGGAGGGGGGGAGGGATGAAGTTAAGAGCTGAGAAGTTTGGTGAAAGAGATAAAGGGCTGGAGGAGGGGTAATCTGATAGGCAGAAGGCCATGGAGGAAAGAGCAAGGGGAGGGAGGAGAACCAGAGGGGGGCAATGGGCAGGCAAGGAGATAAGGTGAGAGGGGGAAAAGGGATGGGGGATGGGGGGGCATTACCAGAAATTCAAGAAATCGATGTTCATGCCATCAGGTTGGAGGCTACTCAGATGGAATATAAGGTGTTGCTCCTCCAACCTGAATATAGTCTCATCATGACAGTAGAGAGGGTCATGGATGCACCTACTGGAATGGGAATGGGAAGTGGAATTAAAATGGGTGGCCACTGGGAGATCCCACTTGTCCTGGAGGATGGAGTGTAGGGTGATCGGCAAATTAGTCTCGCAATCTGCATTGGGTCTCACCGATATACAAGAGGCCACACTGGGAGCACCATTACAATAGACGACCCCAACAGACTCAGAGTTGAACTGTTGCCTCACCTGGAAGGACTGTTTTGGGCCCTGAATGGTAGTGAGGGAGGAGGTGTTGGGGCAGGTGTAGCATTTGTTCTGCTTGCAAGGGTAAGTGCCAGGAGGGAGATCAGTGGGGATGGATGAATGGACAAGGGAGTCGCGTAGAGAACGATCCCTGCTGAAAGCAGAAAGTGGGGGGAGGAAAAGATGTGCTTGGGATCCCGTGGGAGATGGTGTTTGTGGGTTGGATCCTACTGGAGATAATGCTGCATGGTGGGATCTCGTTGGAGATGGTGCTTGGTGGTGGGATCCCATTGGAGATTGAGCTTGGTGGTGGAATCCCATTGGAGATTGAACTTGGTGGTGGGATCCCATTGGAGATTGTGCTCAGGGGTGAGATCATGTTGGAGATGGAGCTTGGGGGTGGGATCCCATTGGAGATGGTGCTTGGGGGTGGGATCCCATTGGAGATGGTGCTTGGTGCTGGAATCCCACTGGAGATCATGATTGGTGGTGGAATCCCACTGGAGATCATGATTGGTGGTGGAATCCCACTGGAGATTGTGCTCAGGGGTGGGATCATGTTGGAGATTGAGCTTGGTGGTGGGATCCCATTGGAGATCATGATTGGTGGTGGAATCCCACTGGAGATTGTGCTCAGGGGTGGGATCATGTTCGAGATGGAGCTTGGGGGTGGGATCCACAGTCACCATCAAACATCCAATTAGGTGTTGGGACGTGAGAGGAAACCAGGGCCCCGGGTGGTGGCGGGGTTGAGGCTAGGGCTCAGCTCCAGCCACTTGCAATCAGGTATCTCCGAAAGAATGATGACCTATTCCAACCACGTCCGTGACTGCATTTCCCCTGGTCCAGCAGAAAGATCAATACAGTACAGAGAAAAGCTCTTCCATACATATTTGAAACAGTCCAGTCCCCCGGCACAAACTCTGGATTCATGAAAGGGAGCTGCAGGTACAGTAACGAATGACCGGTTAGTCTAAAGTCAGCAGAAGGAAAAACATCGGGAAAATGGCGGTGGGCTGGAGAATAAAGGATTAATCAAAGATGTCCATCATAGATTTGTGGAGGGTAATTCATTCTGGCTTCTTTGGTTGAATATCTGAAAGAAAGCCTGTTGATGAGGTCAGTGTGGCTGTTGCAGTCCGTTTAGTTCCGATTCTAAGGGTCAAATCGTTTCTCCTCAGAGTCTTTCTAAACTTCTCTATGAGCTTCATTAAAAGTGAGAGTCTGGTGAGCCTGGAGAATTGGGTCCAAAACTGGTAACAGGAGACAGAAGGAGTGATGGGCGGGATGGGGAGTTGCTTTGTCATTGAACACCGTGAATGTGTTGAGGGACAGAGGGATCTCAGTGTAGAAGGGTAGGACACACACTGTGACCAGAGGTTTCCCCACAGGGATCTGTGCTAGGAGCCTTACATCAGCAAATTCAATCTGATTGTCGAGTTAGAATTGACAGGAAAACTGATAGTTATTAGAACATAGAATAGTACAGCACATTACAGGCCCTTTGGCCCACAATGTTATGCCGACCCTCAAACCCTGCCTCCCATATAACCCCTCACCTTAAATTCCTCCATATACCTGTCTAGTAGTCTCTTAAACTTCACTAGTGTATCTGCCTCCACCACTGACTCAGGCAGTGCATTCCACGCACCAACCACTCTCTGAGTAAAAGTCTTCCTCTAATATCCCCCTTGAACTTCCCTCCCCTTACCTTAAAGCCATGTCCTCTTGTATTGAGCAGTGGTGCCCTGGGGAAGAGGTGCTGGCTGTCCACTCTGTCTATTCCTCTTAATATCTTGTACACCTCTATCATGTCTCCTCTCATCCTCCCTTTTCTCCAAAGAGTAAAGCCCTAGCTCCCTTAATCTCCGATCATAATCCATACTCTCTAAACCAGGCAGCATCCTGGTAAATCTCCTCTGTACCCTTTCCAATGCTTCAACATCCTTCCTATACTGAGACGACCAGAACTGGACACAGTACTCCAAGTGTGGCCTAACTAAAGTTTTATAGAGCTGCATCATTACATCGCGTCTCTTAAATTCTGTCCCTCTATTTATGAAAGCTAACACCCCATAAGCTTTCTTAACTACCCTATCTACCTGTGAGGCAACTTTCACGGATCTGATATTGATAAGAGGGCGGATCATGATCAGATGAATCCCTTTGTGAGGGGCTGGAGCGATGACAGGTGAAATTCAGTCCCCATAACTGAAGACGACGCTCTTTGGCAGGATTGATAGGGTTGGGTTTTCAACATAAATGGTAGGGGCCTAGAGAATATTGAGGAACAGAGGGACCTCGATGTACAAGGGTAGGCCACACACCGCGATTGGTGGGGAATATCGAGGAACGAGCGTAGGACCACCTCTGTGAACGGTAACATACCAGAGTATTAAAGAAAGGAGGGGCATTAAGTGCGCAAAATCTACGCACCTCCGAGGACGGCAGCGCAGTTCGACAAGGCTGTCATGAAGCCTTGGGACCAGTGCGGGGCGCTGGAGAGCATCGGGCCTCGGCCCCCCCGACGCACCTGACCTTCGTCGATTCCTTTTAACTAGAACTTGTCAAAGTGACTAGTTTGGTCGTTAAGTTTTACTTTAGTGTTTTTCGTACCGCTTGTCTTTTGAACGCGGTTTTCTCGTGCATCATGCTTTTACATTATTAAGTTTTGATGTTGGTTCGCACCGGGTTCCTGTTCTATATGCACTATTTAAATTCGCCATGACTAACGCTTATCGCTGGGTTCCGTGTGTTACTCGAATAAATCCTTGTCGTTACTTTCTATCTCGAGTTTACTCCGCGCCTGGGTTCCTTTGCCTGAAGATCCCGTAACCAGGATGATATGATTCGGCAATAATGATAATTAACTCCATTATTATTTTCTGTTTCCACTTCCTTGATAAATTTTCCACACCGTGTGCCTCAGCTGTGCCCATTGACCCTGACCTCTGACGCTATTCCTTAGCGACGTACTAAACTGCGGTTAATCTCCATTTTCAAAGAAGTTCCCAACATCACTCCATCAAACATCCAAATTCATCACAGGGTCAGTTCAACTCGACTGGACCTTTCATACTGGAAACCCCTTCATGCTCGTGGGTTTCCCTCGGGCGCTGCAATGTTCTCCCTCGTCCCAACCACGTACGGGCTCGATAGTTAATGTAATCAATCACCTGCTTTTGTGTGTGAGGGGGGTAAAATCTGAGGTAGTTGAATCTGGGGGAGCTGAGGGGGTTGGGAGAGAATGACGTGGGATTGGTTTATTAATATAGCTAAGGAATGGACTTATGTTTTGTGTCATATCCAGCTTTAGTTGTAAATCACCATGTCACTGCAGGGATTAGCAATCATGATGTTGTTGTAAATGCAATGCTTACTGTGAAATTAATTAACCCCCCCAAAGGAAAATATTTTTGTACAGGAAAGCAGATTTCAGTGGAATTGCAAAACTTGTTAGTGATTTCGACCAGTCACCAGCTAAGGAATATCTAGCATCGGTCAGTGTTAATATTCTTTGGTCTAACTTCCAAGAAGTCCTTCAAGCAGCAATTGGCAAGTATGTCCCCTCTAAAATGAGCTCTTCCAGGTTCAACTTAGTCCACCCAGCGTGTGACACGTAGAAATCAAAGACTCTATAATAAAGCTAGGAAATCCGGTCATAGTGAAGACGGGCAAAAGTTTAAATCCTCGCGCTGACTTACTGATAGCAACATCAGGCAAGCTCACCATCAGTGTGTTAATGAGGTAATAGCTGAGGCTTAAAGAGTGACAACACCAAACCCTGCTGGAGTTTTATTAAATCTACAAGGCAAGAGGTTTTTGGAATTTCTTCTCTCATCCGGGGGCCGCGTTGTTTCTCTCGCTGCAGACAAAGCACAGGCACTTAACCAGCAGTTTTGCTCTGTGTTCACAAGGGAAAACTTGAATGAACTCCCCGCTTTAGATCCCAGCAATACCCCAGACTTGCCTCATCTCATTCTAACTGTAACAGGGGTTAAGAAGCTTCTCGAGGAATTACAGCCTGAGAAAGCACCCGGACCTGAGAAAGCACCCGGACCTGAGAAAGCACCCGGACCTGAGAAAGCACCAGCCATGATTCTGAAGAGTTGTGCTTCTAGTCTAGCTCCCGTTTTGCAAAAGATATTCCAGTAGTCTGTTGATACTGGGACATTACCGGACGATTGGTTGAAAGCGAATGTCGTTCCAATTTATAAGGGCGAGTTCACAAATCCGGGGAAATTACAAACCGGTTTCACTCACTTCCACCCCTTGTAAAATTCTTGAGCATGTTATTCACCGTCACATTATGGAGCATCTGGACAGACACAATGTCCATCCTGACCACCAACATGGATTCCGACAGGGCAGATCTTGTGACACGCAACTTGCAGGGTTGATCAACGACTTAGCGAAGATCCCTGACGACAGAAGCCAAGCAGATTTGATCATACTCGACTTCAGCAAGACATTTGACACGGTCCCCCACCAGAGATTGCTACGTAAGCTTGAACATGTGGGCATTGACAACAGCCTTCTACATTGGTTAAACATGTTCCTTACCAACAGACAGCAGCGTCTGCTTCTCGAGGGGGCAAAGTCCCCTGAATCTCCAGCAACATCCGGAGTGCCCCAGAGGACCGTGTTGGGACCCTTACCTTTTCTCATTTACATCAACGACTTGCCAAACATAGTCAAGTCCAAGGTCAGACTCTTTGCAGATGACTGCATAATCTACCGTGAGATAAAAACTGACCAAGATGCTCAGCTGCTGCAAAACGATATTGATCCATTATGTCAATGGGAGTCTCAATAGCAAATGTCCTTCAACTCATCGAAATGTTATGCCACGCATGTCAGTCACAAAGTTAAACCAACCAACACGACACATAACATGAAAGGAAAGATTCTTGAACCAGTTACCCACCACCCATATCTTGGTGTTGAAATTAGCAAAGGATCTTCACTGGGCATTGCCACATCAATCAGATTACCGCCAACGCAAACAAAATGCTGGGTATCCTGCGAAGAAGCGTCCACCTGTGTAGTAAATCCGTCAAGGTCACGGCATACAAGACACTCGTCCGTCCAAAGCTCGAGTATTTCACGGCCATATGAGATCCCCATCAAGCTAACAACAACTCCATCGAAAAAAATCCAACGCCGCGCTGCTGGCTTTGTGCTATTACAGCGGGAAATCCAGTGTCTCTAACCTGCAGTGGGAGCCACCCGAAAACCGACGTTAACTACGGTTAACCTCCATTTTCAAAGGAGTTCCCAACATCACTCCATCACACATCCGAATTCATCACAGGGTCAGTTCAGCTCGACAGCAAACTGGACCTGATATATTGGAAACCCCCTCATTCACCAAGATTTGCCACCAGTACTCCCAAGGTCAACAAGAGAGTGGAATCTTCTGCCGCCAGACCGGCGCAGTATTTCCGACATTAATATTTTTTTAAAGATAGACTCAACCAAATCAATTTAGGGCATCTAGTCAAGGGAGCTCACTTTACAATTTAACTCCCACGCCCTTCACACCGACTGCCCGTTATAACAGCCGTCCAGCAGTGCTTGCAGTACCCAGCAAGAGGAAAGGGGAGGGGTAGAACAGGGGCTCCGATTTTTTTATGCCATGGGCCCCTTGCCATTAGCCGAGGGTTGCGTGGACCCTAGGCTGGGAACCCCTGGGGTAGAGCGGGAGGGAAGGAGCGGGAGGGAAGGAGCGGGAGGGAAGGAGCGGGAGGGAAGGAGCGGGAGGGAAGGAGCGGGAGGGAAGGAGCGGGAGGGAAGGAGCGGGGTAGAGGAAATCGACGGGAGAGCAGGTGGACGAGTGGGAGAGAATCTGAGACAGAGGACGGGACGGAGATCGCGGGCTGGGTGAGGACAGGAGACGAGGGTGTGGGACCTCGGGAGAGCCTGCCTGTGCTTATAACGGAGATGGTCGTCGGCACAGGACCACGCATGCGCGGGCGCAATAAAAACCAGCCGCCGCCTCGGAAGCGCACAAGTACCCAACATTCCTAATGAATGCAACCTAAGCAAATCGTGGACAGATTTTAGAGAAAATAATTGGAACAGAAAATAAAAGTGTCCTAGTGTGGCTGTACTGAGGCGCCGATCGGGGCTGTGCTTGTTGGTTCAAGGACCAACTGGTTGAAGGGGAGAGGCTGTTCCTGAACCCGGTGGTGAGGGGCTTCAGGCTCCTGTACCTCCCGCCCGATGGGGGCTGCGAGAAGGTGGCCTGGCCTGGGTGGTGGGGATCTTCGATGGTGGACGTCGCCTGCTTGAGGCGGCGCCTCCTGTAGATACTCCCGGAGGCGGGGAGGGACGCGCCCCTGATGTTCTGGGCGGAGTTCGCTGCTCTCTGCAGCTTCTTGCGTTCCACTGCGTCGGAATGGCGGTACCAGACCGCGATGCGACCAGTCAGGAAATGCGCAACGGCGCATCTGCGATAGCTTAAGAATGTTGGGTTGTGTGCATGTGTGTGTCATGGGGGGCGTTGGGAACGGACCCAAATGCAAGACGCAGACACTGAAGTACTGGGAACTGGGCCGGACTAGAGTTCGGGACGGGTCGGGCGGGACTGGAACACAGACTTGGGCTGGGACTTTGGCTAGGAAAGCGGGACCAGGACAAGGGACTGGGAACTCGGAATCTGGGCGTGGACTCCGAGCCAGAGACTGGACAAGGACCCAGAAGCTGGGTCTTGCCTCGGGCTCGGACCCCGGAACTGGGCGAAGACATGACGTGGCTATAGGACTGGACAAGGACCCAGAAGCTGGGTCTTGCCTCGGGCTCGGACCCCGGAACTGGGCGAAGACATGACGTGGCTATAGGACTGGACAAGGTTTTCCTGGGCAGGACGAGGCACTCCTTCTTAGAGCGCAGGGCCGGGCCCCTTCCTTGGACGCCGGGGCAGGATGACTGTCGAGGTAAACCGCCGAGGAAACTGTCAGGGATTCAGATGGGGAGGGGGAGAGAACAGTCCTGCCTCAGGGTAACGGCAAAGACGGCCTGACTTACCCAACGGAGGCGAGGACGGGAAGGGAGCTCATTCCGGGGTGGCTCCGAGTCTCGGGGCGGCCAGCAACCTTGGCTGGCCCCGGAAACGGCCAAATTCATACCATGATGAATACTCCGACTAGAGACAAGAAGGCTCCATGAAGCGGTGGTTCTCCAACCAGGCCTGGAGATCACGAAGGGCTGCTCCAAGGGGGTACCGACGAGACAAACCAGCCACCATACGCCATCCCAGGGCCACTTATAATCCCAGCCCCAAGACGAGAATCAGGTGCCAATGTTTAAGCCCAACTGAAACAAAGGACAGCCAGAAGACCCGGAGTCCGGAGTCCACGGCCCGGACGGTGGCCCGGAATGCGGATTTCACGGACCGGACCATGACAGTGTGAGAGAGATGGCATTATTGAAAAAGACCACCAGTAAACGTGGTGTGTCTGGATTTTAGTAAGGCGTTAGTAAGCTGACTCAGAAAGTCAGGAGGCGTGGAATCCACTAGGACTGTAGATTGAGAATTGGCTTGCCCACTAAAGGCTGTAGCTCGGCAACATGTTATGCCTGGAGATCGGCGACTAGTGGTTTGGAGACCCCTGCTCTTTGGGAATCTTTACAAACGACTTGGGTGAAGAGGCACAAGATGGTTCAGTAAGTCTGCGAATGACACAAACTTTGGAGATGTTGTGGGTAGGTTGTTATAGGTTAACAGCAGGACGTTGGTGGGATGTGGAGGTGGGCAGACAGGTGGCAGATGGAGTTTAATTCAGAAAGTGTGAGGGAGGTCGAATTCGAAGGCAAAGTACAGGGTTATTTACGGGATCCCTCGCAGTGTGGAGGAACGGAGGCACCTTTGAGTCCTCAAAGTTACCTCGCAGATTGACAGGATGGTTAAGAAGGTAAGTGGTGTGTTGGGGGGGGGGATTATTCAATAGCAATGTGGCAGCTCTATAACACGCTAAGACCGCACTAGGAGTATTGTGATCAGTTCCGGTCACCTCATTGTAGGATGTGGCAGCTTTAGAGAGGGTGCAGAGGAGATTTATCAGGATGCTGCTTCAACTAGAGAGCTTGTCTTATGAGGAAATTTGAGTGAGCTCGGGCTTTTCTCTTTGGAGAGAAGTAAGATGAGGGGTGACTCGATAGAGGGCCACAAGAGGCACAGAGAGAGTGGGCAGTCAGAGACTTTTTCCCAGGACAGAAACGGCTAATACGAGGGGGTGTCATTTTGAGATGATTTGGATGAAAGTGAATGGGGGATGTCACAGGTAAGTTTTTTAACACAGGGAGGGGTGAGTGTGCGAAACACACTGCCAGGGGTGGGGGTAGAGGCAGATACATTAGAGACTCTCAGATAGTCACAAGGCTTAAGGAAAAAAAGAGAGCTAGTCGGAAGAGAAGTGTTAGATTGATCTTAGAGCAGGTTAAAAGGTCAGCATCAAACGGTGGGCCGAAGGGCCTGTACTATGCTGTTTTATTCTTTGGAGGGTGAGAATGAAGGAGATTGGGTCCAGAAAGGAAACATAAGGTAGGTGTAGGATGGGGGGAGGGAAGAGGGGCACAGAGTGAGAGTAATAGAGAAGTGCATGTGTCTCAGAGAGCAGCGAGAGGGAACAAGGGACCCAGAGGCAGCCACTGAGAGACAGAGAGGGTGAGAGTAACAAGGGATCCTTATAATCGGGGGAATAAACTGAGGGAGCAGCACAGTATCTGGGGAACATACTGAGAGACTGTCCTGATATCAGGAATGTACGGAGGGACTGCTACATACTGAGAGACTGTCCTGCTATCAGGAACGTATGGAGGGACCGTTACATACTGAGAGACTGTCCCGATATCAGGAACGTACGGAGGGACTGTTACATACTGAGAGACTGTCCTGTTATCAGGAAAGTACGGAGGGACCGTTACACTAACCACACAGAACACACTTCACACGTGTGACACTGTCCAGCAACCTGCAAGTGGATCTCTGCGTTGATGAGGATCACACTGAGGGAGTTCCACGTTGACGGGCAGAGGATCGGACTGAGGGAGCTCCACGTTGACGGGGAGAGGATCACACTGAGGGAGCTCCATATTGAGGAGGTGTGTATCACACTGAGGGAGCTCCATATTGATGAGGGGGGTTTATCACACTGAGGGAGCTCCCCATTGACAGGGGGGGTTTATCACACTGAGGGAGCTCCCCATTGACAGGGGGGGTTTATCACACTGAGGGAGCTCCCCATTGACAGGGGGGGTTTATCACACTGAGGGAGCTCCACATTGACGGGGGGGGAAATCACACTGAGGGAGCTCCACATTAATGGGGGAGGATCACACTGAGGGAGCTCCACGTTGACAAGGGACCCATATGGTGAATAATATTGAAACCTGAGGCCGCCTCATGTTTTTTTTTCTTCTGTTTCCAAAAGACGAAACTCTCACCCTGGGGAAAATTCTTCCATCAGAAATGCCTGAATCATCACAGTCACAGAGTCACCCAACACAGAAACAGACCCCTCGGCCAACCAAGACTCCCATTTGCCCAGACCCTCAACTTTTCCTATCCATGTACCCGTCCAAGTGTCTTTTAAATGTTGCTCATGTACCTTCCTCTGGCAGTTCGTTCTGGACACGGACCACCTTTTGGGTGAAAACGTTGCCCCTGTCCTGATTCCCCAACCCTGGGGAAAACACCGTGGATATTCACCCTGTCTGTGGCCCTCGTGGTTGTATGCTTTTCTTATAAGATTAGCCCTCAGCTTCCACTCCAAGGGATAAAGTCCTAACCTGCCCAACCCTCTCTCAGTAACTCAGCCCAAGTCCCAGCAACATTCTGCTGTACGCTTTCCCGGAGCGAGCAGAGCTGAATGCAAATCTCCAAGTGCACGCTAGCCAATGTCTTGTACGACTGCAACGTAGCCTAACCTCCCAACTCCTGAACTCGGCACCCTGACTGACGAAGGGTAACGTGCCAAACACCTGAAACGGCTCCGAGGTCCCCCGTCCTACAACGCTCGTCAGCACCCTGCCTTTCACTGAGGAAGTCCGGCATACTGCCCGTGTCTTCCACGGGTCCCTCTGTCTCTGTCTTTCCAGCCACGCCACCCAGCAGTTCCCCAGATCTAATCCCAGCCGAATCAAGGGCAATTTATAAAGCCTACCAACCGGTACATCTTCGGACTGCGGGAGGAAACCGGAGCACCCGGAGGAAACCCACGCGGTCACGAATTGAACGCACAGTCAGCGGCGGGAATTGAACCCGGGTCGCCTGTGACTGCAAAGCATTGCGCTAATCACTACGTTACCGTGCCACCCCTCCGTCTTCTACGACAGGTCGCTAACTGAGGGACACAGATGCACGCGACACTGAGGGTCACTTCCGGAGAGAGTGAGGAATGATCCTGCCCACCAGCATCTCTCTCTGCTGACTGGCTAGGATGGCTGTCCATCTGCAGATGTACCACCTGGATTGGCTGAGATCGGTGAGAAAGACCATTTTGTCCCCACTGGCTGTTTGGAGCTTTATTTTATTGTTGAAACCGAGCGCAGTCCTGGCCCCCAGCCTCATCCACGCAGACCGGCTGACAGAGAGTGATTTGCATCCTTCGTCGCCTCCCCCCCGCTCACGCGTCGACTTGCCGCTACTTCAGGGCCCGGGGCTACTCCCGCCACGTGACCTTCACCTCATCCGTCCGGTACCTGCCGAGGAACAGCACAGGGTCAAGCAGGCCATTCAGACCCTCTCCTTCATGCCGACCAAGCCGTCAATCCCAGCCCCAGCTACTCACGTTTGGTGGCCACCCATTTCAGTTTGATTCCCCTTTCCCATTCCGACATGTCAGTCCACGGCCTGCTCGATAGTCATGATGAAGCCACACTCAGGTTGGAGGAGCAACACCTTGTATTCCGTCTGGGTAGCCTCCAGCCCGGTGGCAAAGACATCGATTTCTCTAATTTCTGGCAAATACATCTCCTCCCCATTCTTTTTCTATCCCCCCCCATTCTGGTTTTGGTCTCACCTCTTTCTCTTCCCCTCACCCGCCAATCCCACTCCCCTCATTCCCTTCCTCCCATGGCCCACTCTCCTCTCCTATCAGATTCCTTCATCTTCAGCCCTTTACCTCTTCCACCTATCACCTCCCAGCTTCTTACTTCAACCTACCTTCCCCCTCACCTGGTCTCACCTATCACCTCCCAGCTTCTCACATCCCCTCCTCCCCAACCCACCTTCCTACCCCCTCATCATCTCTCCTATCCTTTCTTCCCAGCTTTTTACATCCCCCCTTCCCCAACCCACCTACCCTCCCCCTCACCTAGTCTCACCTATCACCTCCCAGCCTGTACACCTTCCACCCTATTCTGGCCTCTACCCACCTTTCTGTCCAGTCCTGATGAAGGGTCTCGACCCGAAATGTCGACTGTTTATTCCCCTCCATAGTTGCTGCTTGACTCACTGAATCGCTCCAGCATTTTGTGTGTGTGTTGCTCAAGATTTACAGCACCTGCAGAATCTCTGTTCATATGCCCCTCCAAACCTTTCCTATCCATGTACCTGCCCAAGAGCTTGTTAAGCATACCAGTCCGTGAGGAAGGAGTTAAATTTGATTCCCCGCTGGGTAACCTAAAGAGAGCAACGCAAAATGGGAACAACACACAAAGGGAGATCCTGACGAAGGGTCTCAGCCCGAAACGTCGACAGCACTTCTCCCTATAGATGCTGCCCGGCCTGCTGTGTTCCACCAGCATCTTGTGTGTGTTGTTGTTTGAATTTCCAGCATCTGCAGATTTCCTCGTGTTAACACAAAATGGGCGTTTGTACGACGAAATGCTGTCGGTTTGGAATGTGGGAATACCGTTAAGGTCTGCGTGGACACACACCCTTGAAATGAGATACTGGTGAAGAATGTTTTCTTCCTTAATGACCTGCTGCCTCTGTTTTGAGTTATTACCCTCAACCATCAGCTGTGTGCGTACATCTACTGATGCTTCTGGACACATCATCAGGTGTTTCGGGTCTTTCAACATCATACACCCTTCTCCAGGTGACCCAGCCGGGGCTGATCAGACCCCAGCTTGTGTCCAGATGTCTAGCTACACATGACTCCATGACTCCCCTCTCTTGAGCCACAGCCACCTCGAGGCCCTCTCTGCCGCATCGGTGGTACTGCGGATGGCTCTCCTCTTCCTCTCTCCCTCGATGCCCAAATTGCTGTAGGCTCTGGCTAAGGAACGGGCTGCGAATCCCCTACAACCAACTTCCACTGGAAGACACCTTGCTCTCCATCCAGCCTGCTGGCAGTCGCTGACTAGTCCTGCATACCTAGATAGCTTCCTTTCAGAGGCCTCTTCCAAGTGATCTTCCCATGGGACTGTCAGCTCCAGCATCACCACCTGCTCCGTAGACTGAGACACAAGGACGATGAAGACTCTTGAACTGGGGGGGGGGATAACTTCATTCTCCCAATCACTGAACTGTTCCCACAACCAATGGACTCACTTTCAAGGACTCTTCATCTCGTGTTCTTGATATTTATTTATTTATTATCATTGTTAATTCTTTCTTTTTGTAATTGCAAAGTTTGTTGTCTTTTGCAAGCTGGTTGTCTGTCCCGTTGGGCGCTGTCTTTCGCTGATTCTATTACGGTTATTGGATTTATTGAGTATGCCTGCAAGATAATGAATCTCAGGGTTGTATATGGTGATGTATATGTATTTTGATAATAGATTTATTTCAGACTAAACTATGTGCCTAGGCCAAAGGGCGCGAGGAATAAGAAGGAAAGGCTGGAACCTCTACAGGATGGGCAAGTACTGGGCGAAAATTCTGTTGGACTTGTGAAGGGTTCAAAAATCAGCATTTTCTTGGTGCAAATTGGAATCATCCCTAAGGCCGGTTTGCAACAGGTACAGAGACAGAGAGAAGGCTGTCGGATGTCTGACGTTTACTCTGGCGTTATATAGATCTGTTCGCTGACCGATATATTGATCAGTTCGCTGACCAATATATAGATCCATTCGCTGACTGATATATAGATCCATTTGCTTACTGATACATAGATCGGTTCACTGACTGATATATAGATCCACTCACTGATATATAGATCGGTTCACTGACTGATAAAAAACGCTGGAGGATCTCAGAGGCCTGGCAGCATCTAGGAGAAGAGTAGAGTTGATGTTTTGGGCTGAGACCCTTCAGCAGGACTGCAGAAAAGCAGGGAAACAGAAAGCACGCCAAGTGCCTCCATCATCACCCCGTCCAGCTGCGTCACCGATTTCAGAACCGTGTGCTCGTCGCCCTTGTTCTACAACACTCTCCAGGGCCTTACCCATGAACTGAGCATGGGGAAGGCCCTGGTTAAACTGATCAAAATTCCTGGTTAAGTTCCACCTGCCAGTCCTCGACACACTTCCCCAATCGATCTAGACCCTGCTGCAACCTTGGATCACGTTCTTCACTGTCTGCCGCACCACCAGCTTTAGTCGTCTACAAGCCCTCTGGCCAAATTCGGTCAGGACAGTCTCAGTCTGCAAAGCCCCCATTAGCTGAGTGAACTCAAACGATCTGCCAGTCCGAGACTCCATCCCGTGTGCAGCTAAAGGAACGTCTGCTCTAGAGTCTAGAACGGTGAGAGCTGACAACACTGGAACAAGGCCCAGAGGGTAGGTGTCGTGAGGTTCCCGCTGGCGGAAGGCTCTCGACTGGTGGGAAGTGGTTACAAGACTAAGGACGGTCATTCAAAGCTGAGGGATTGGAGGATGGCCCTACGTTGATGCAATCACGAAGAAGGCGGGCCAACAGCTTGTTTGAGGAGATTTGCCACGTCACCAAATATCTGCAGGTGGAGAGCATTCTGATTGGAGGCTCCGATGCCCCGGACCGCAAGAGGCTGCAGAGGGCCATAAGCTGGGCCAGCTCCATCGGGGCCGCACACCTCCCCCAACATCGAGGGCGTCACGGCGGTGTCTCGAGAAAGCATCAGGCACTGGCCATCCGGGACATATCCTCTTCTCATTACTGATAACGTCCTTTCCACATCCACTCTGTCTCGGCCTTTCAACATTCAAAAGGTTTAAATAAGATCCCCCCTTTGTCCTTCTAAATTCCAGTGATTACAGACCCAGAGCCATCAAATGTTCCTCATATGGTAACCCTTTCATTCTTGGAATCATCCTTGTGAACCTCCTCTGGACCCTCTTCAAAGCCAGCACATCTTTTCTTAGGTGAGGGGCCCAAAACTGTTCACGATACTCAAGTTGAGGCCTCACCAGGGCCTTATAAAGCCTCAGCATCACATCCCTGCTCTTGTATTCCAGACCTCTTGAAATGAATGCTAACATGGCATTTGCCTTCCTCACCACCGACTCAACCTGCAAGTTAACCAGGGTGTTCTGCACAAGGACTCCCAAGTCCCTTTGTATCCCAGATTTTTGGATTTTCTCCCTTTAGAAAATCGTCCGCACGTTTATTTCTACTACTAAAATGCGTGAGCATGCATTTTCCGACATTGTATCTCATTTGCCACTTTCTTGCCCATTCTCCTAATCTGTCCAAGTACTTCTGCAGTCTACCTGTTTCCTCAACACTACCTGCCCCTCCACAGAATTAAACGGATGCTGGAGCGTTCTCCACTCCAGAGTGTGGTGGAGGTGGATCATGGTGAGGCGGGTATTTAGGGAGAACGGAGGGAGGTTTGGGCAAGCTGGCACAGAACAGGAGCTGAGGGTTGAGGGGCCGAGTGGCCTGTTCCTGCCCCTGTGCCTCAACCACAAGGCTGCTGAATCCACTTACAGCCTATCAAGTCCGTGCCAACCAGGATGCCAATCTATCTAATCCGATTTGCCAGCACAGGGTCCTTATCTCTCCACTCCCTGACTGCTCATGTGTCTATTAACCTCTGCTAACTGTTGCACAGCATCGTGCAAAAGTCTTAGGCACATATATATAGCCAGGATGCCTAAGGCTTTTGCATAGTACTGTAGTAATTTTATGTATTGCACTGTACTGCTGTCGCAAAAAATTCCAAACTTCACGACTTATGTGAGTGATGATAAACCTGATTCTGGGTCTCTATTGTGGACTGAGGTAGGGAAAGGGGGGCAGGGAGAGGGGAATCATGGTTGGGAAAAGGGGAAGGGAGAGGAGAGGGAGCGGGAAACACCAGACAGACATTCTGTGATGATCAATAAACCGATTGTTTGGAATCAAACGACCTCGCCTGGTGTCTCAGGGCTGGGAGTGTCTGCACCTCCCTCCCGCCCCCCCCCCCCATCCCCTGGCACTCCTTCTCTGCCCCCTGTCCCTCATCCCTCCCTTGGCACTCCACCCTCGCCATTCCCAACATCCTTTGCTCCCGCCAGATTTACAAACTCGCTCTCCGCTCCACGTTGACAAATACAGCACTGTGCAAAAGTTTCAGGCAGCCTAGCTATATATCTGTGCCTAAGACCTTTGCACAGTTCTGTCTCTGTCTCCAACAGCACCCCTGCAGCACAGTCCACCCCTCTCTGTAAAACACTTGACCCGCACATCGCCTTTAAACTAGCCGCCTCTCACCTTAAATACAAAACCCTCCGGTGTTAGATGTTTTTACCCTGGGGTAAAGATACCGGCCATCTACTCTATCTATACCTCCCAAAATTTTATAAAAATTATCAAATCCCTCCTCAGCCTTTAGCACTCCAGAGAAAACCCAAGTTTCTCCAACCTCCCCTTGTAACTCGCTCTCTCTGAGCCAAGTGGTTAAGGCTTTGGGCCGGCAATCTGAAGGTTTTTAGTTCAGCCCCCAGCCGAGGCAGCGTGTGTGTCCTTGAGCAAGGCACTTAACCATTTACAGCCCAGTGGGCAGGACAGGACCTCTTCTGCACCCTCTCCAAAGCCCCCACACCCTTCCTGCAATGGGGTGAGCCCAACCCCGGCATCCCGACTGGATTTTTACCCAGTGTCTGTAAAACCATTTCTCCAACACCCAGACTGACAGTTCACTCTCTCCAGATTCCCGTCGCCCCTCCCCCGCACTCCACAGGGAGGATGTGCAAACTCCACACGGACAGCGCCGGAGGTCGGGATCAAAGCTGCTGGAGCCGAGGTTGTTCGGGTGTTCTGACAGGTGCCAAACTCGTGGGGGATTTGTTGATGAGATTGAGGATGCACTCAATGGGCTGAATCCCATCTAACCGCGTATCACACATCGTCTCGGTGAGAGAATTCCCCGCCGGGGACGGGCGGGCAAGGGAGGCGCGCTTGTACCTCTGAGTGATCCAGGAGTCCTCCAGCGCGGTCACCTGCCCTGCCCGGAACATCTCCCAGCCCGCCTGGGCTATCATGGCACCGTTGTCAATACAGAACCTGTGAAGATCAATGGCAGGCTGAGGCGGACGCAAGGATAGGACGGGACAGAGGAGAGGCACGACAGAGGAACGGTGGCAAACGGGAGTTCGATGTAGATAAATGAGAGGGGTCGGCACTTAGGGAGGACAAACCAGAGTATGACTTGCACAGTGAATGGTAGGGCACCGAGCTGTGTGGTAGAACAAAGGGGTCCATTGGCTCATTGGCCTTCATAAATCAGGGCACTGAGTACCGGAGTTGGGATGTTATCTTAAAGTTGTACAAGACATTGGTGAGGTTTGGAGTATGGTGTGCAGTCCTGGTCAGCTATCTGCAGGAATGATGTCAATAAGACTGAAAAAGTGCTGAGAAAATTGACAGAGATTTTGCCGGGCTTGAGGACCTGAGTTATAGGGAAAGGTTGAATAAATTAGGACTTTATTCTCTGGAGCGTAGAAGATGTTGTACACAAAATTATCAGGGGTAAAGATAGGGTAAATGCAAGCAGGCTTTTTCAACTGAGGTTGGATGAGACTAGAACTAGGGGTCATAGGTTAAGGGTGAAAGGTGAATTATTTAAGGGGATCTGAGGGAGAACTTCACTCACAGGGTGGTGCGCGTATGCAATGAGTGGTGGGTACGGGTTCAATTGTAACATTTTAGAGAAATGTGGATTGTTCCTGAATCATTGAGTGTGTGTCTTCAGGCTCCTGCACCTCTTCCCTAATGGTAGCAATGAGAACAAGGCACGACCTGGGGTCTTTAATGACAGATGCCACCTTTCTGAGGCATCGCTCCTTGAAGACGTCCTGGGTACCATGTAGGTTAGCGCCCGTGATGGAGTTGACTGACTTTACAGCTGTCTTCAGCTTATTTCGATCCTGTGCAATAGCCACTCCCCATACCAGACGGTGATGCAGCCTGTTAGGATGCTCTCCACTGTACACCCGTAGACATTTGCTGGCAGACAAGGTGGTGAAGAAGGCACACAGGATATTAGCTGGGCCAGTGGAATCAGAGTACAGCAAGGAGATAGAGCTTAGTGACGGGGCGTCAATGATGACGACTTTCCCATCAATGTCAACAAAGGAGCTGGTCATTCACTTCAAAGAGGGGCAGTGAGAGGGTTGAGAGCAGAAAGTTCCTGGGCGTGAACGCCACCGACGGTTCCAACCTCACTGGTGTCTCAGCCGAGGAAGTTCAGCCCCATCTCTGCTCTCCCCAGGAGGCTGAAGAAGTTCAGCACGTTTCCGCCGACTCTGACGAAAGCATTCGATCTCGGTGCGCCACGGCTCGGAGTGGCAGCAGCTCCGCCCGTGACCGATCATCACGGGAACCGGCCTCCCCTCCGTGGACTCTGTCTGCACGTCTCAAAGAGTTCAGAGAAACCTACCCCGGACGTTCTCGCTTCTCCCCTCTCTCATCGGGCAGAAGATACAAAACCCTGAAAGCTCATCCCTCCAGGCTCAGCGATGGCTTCTATCCCATTGTTAGCATGAACAGACCTCATATTCAATAAGATGGCAGGCAACCCGGATGATTGTGAAGTGGTTTGTTTTGGTAGGTTAAGTAATATGGCAGAATATAGTATCATTTAATTAAAGACTCTTGGCAGTGTGGAGGATCAGAGGGATCTTTGGGTTTCGAATCCATAGGACTATCAAAGCAGCTGCACAGGTTGACTCTGCGTACGGTGTATTGGTGCGGAATTGAATTTAGGAGCTGAGAGGTAATGTTGTAGCTATATAGGACCCTGGACAGACCCCACTTGGAGTACTGTGCTCAGTTCTGGTCACCTCACTACAGGAAGGATGTGGAAACCATAGAAAGGGTGCAGAGGAGATTTACAAGGATGTTGCCTGGATTGGAGAGCATGCCTTATGAGAATAGGTTGAGTGAACTCGGCCTTTTCTCCTTGGAGTGACAGAGGATGAGAGGTGACCTGATAGAGGTGTATAAGATGATGAGAGGCATTGATCGTGTGGATAGTCAGAGGCTTTTTCCCAGGGCTGAAATGGTTGCCACAAGAGGACACAGGTTTAAGGTGCTGGGGAGTAGGTACAGAGGAGATGTCAAGGGTAAGTTTTTTATGCAGAGAGTGGTGAGTGCGTGGAATGGGCTGCCGGCAATGGTGGTGGAGGCAGATATGATAGGGTCTTTTAAGAAACTTTTAGATAGGTACATGGAGCTTAGAAAAATAGAGGGCTATGGGTAAGCCAAGTAATTTCTGAGGTGGGGACATGTTTGGCACAACTTTGTGGGCCGAAGGGCCTGTATTGTGCCGTAGGTTTTCTATGTTTCTAGATAGATTCTTAGCCTCACAATCTATCTCATTATGGTCTTGTACTTTATTGTTCTCCTCCACTGCACTTTATTTTTGCCAGCTTTTACACTTTATTCTGCACTGTTATAGTTTTAGCACAGTGCACTGTGTAGTAATCAGAACTGTATGAACAGGACGCAAGACAAGTTTCACTATGTCTCGGTACGTGACAATAATAAACCAATTCTAACCAATCTGAGCTGGGAGGTTACAGTATAACCTTTTTAAATGACGGTTAGGCCACAGCAAGAGCTGTATGGACAGTCCTGATCGCCATTCTGTTATTAAGGACTGCAATGGAGAGAATGCAGAGGAGATGCCCCACAAAGGTGCCCGGGTCGGGGTGTCTCAGTGACAAGGGACTGTATTTTGCTTTCCTCAGACCAGAGTTAGAGGCGTGAAAATTAATAACAGGCACGAAGAAAGCAGATAAGAGAATTTTTTCCCCCTTCACCAGAGGTGTTTATAATTAAGACAGAGGTTTAGGTCAGAGAGTGGAGCTGAGGAATGTTTTCAGCTGAGGGTGGGTGGAATCTGCCTGAGGGGGTGGTGGACATAGAGACATCCACAAAGTCATTCAGATGAATCCCCCCCCCCCCCCGAGGCAGAGGGGGCTCCGGACGGTGTGGATGGGTGGTGATACAGATCTGGGCACTGTGTGCGTGCTCTCCCCCTCTCCCACCACTCACCTCTCATCGGTAGCAAAGAGCCGGGCTCCCCTCTGCTCACACATCACCCCCATCATTTCCTGCAAGCGCCGGTTACCTGCAGAAAACCGGAAGGTGCACGTCACACAAACCGACGTCTGAACCTGCCCACACCCACTGCACCCTGGGAATCCGTGCCTCAGCTCAGCCAGGGATTCCCACCGCTCCTCTGAAAAAACCCACTATCTTATAATCCCCCCTCACCCTGAGAGACCTCCTTCTCCACTAACTGTTCCATAAAAATTACCCCAGATCAGAAACTGAAATCTCTGCACGGTGACCTCCTTCTCCACTAACTGTTCCATAAAAATTACCCCAGATCAGAAACTGAAATCTCTGCACGGTGCTCCCGGTGTGGGTCTGACCCAGGGATAGGGAGACGGGAACTGTGCACGGTGACCTCCTTCACCACTAACTGTTCCATAAAAATTACCCCAGATCAGAAACTGAAATCTCTGCACGGTGACCTCCTTCACCACTAACTGTTCCATAAAAATTACCCCAGATCAGAAACTGAAATCTGTGCACGGTGCTCCTGGTGTGGGTCTGACCCAGGGATAGGGAGACGGGAACTGTGCACGGTGCTCCCGGTGTGGCTCTGACCCAGGGATAGGGAGACGGGAACTGTGCACGGTGCTCCCGGTGTGGGTCTGACCCAGGGATAGGGAGACAGGAACTGCGCACGGTGCTCCCGGTGTGGGTCTGACCCAGGGATAGGGAGACAGGAACTGTGCACGGTGCTCCCGGTGTGGGTCTGACCCAGGGGTACAGAGACAGGAACTGTGCACGGTGCTCCCGGTGTGGGTCTGACCCAGGGATAGGGAGAAGGGAACTGTGCACGGTGCTCCCGGTGTGGGTCTGACCCAGGGGTACAGAGACAGGAACTGTGCACGGTGCTCCCGGTGTGGGTCTGACCCAGGGGTACAGAGACAGGAACTGTGCACGGTGCTCCCGGTGTGGGTCTGACCCAGGGATACGGAGACGGGAACTGTGCACGGTGCTCCCGGTGTGGGTCTGACCCAGGGGTACAGAGACAGGAACTGTGCACGGTGCTTCCGGTGTGGGTCTGACCCAGGGATACGGAGACGGGAACTGTGCACGGTGCTCCCGGTGTGGGTCTGACCCAGGGATACGGAGATGGGAACTGTGCACGGTGACCTCCTTCTCCACTAACTGTTCCATAAAAATTACCCCAGATTAGAAACTGAAATCTCTGCACGGTGACCTCCTTCGCCACTAACTGTTCCATAAAAATTACCCCAGATTAGAAACTGAAATCTGTGCACGGTGACCTCCTTCTCCACTAACTGTTCCACAGAAATTACCGCAGATTAGAAACTGAAATCTGTGCACGGTGCTCCCGGTGTGGGTCTGACCCAGGGATAGGGAGACAGGAACTGTGCACGATGCTCCCAATGTGGGTCTGACCCAGGGATACAGAGACAGGAACTGTACACGGTGCTCCCAGTGTGTGTCTGACGTGGCCCTGCCCCGTTACCCTGACACACTTACATCCTACCCCTCCAACGATGAGCACCTCCTCTGATCCACAATGTGCCATTGCCCTCTCAGTCGTCTCCACCAACATCGCAAAGACAGTTTCCTGAAAGCATATGGTCACCTTCACGTCAGTTCACCAGTTAATGCAGCCACCCCTCAATATCCCCAGCTCGACAGTTTAACCAGGTAGTGCCTCAGTGTTCCTCTGTTCCTCGACACTCCCCACCATTCAGTGTCCTACCCTCAAACACCAAGGTCCCCTGTCCCTTGACACCCCTCACCATTCACAGTGTGTGTCCTACCCTCGTACACCGAGGTCCCTCTGTTCCTCGACACTCCCCACCATTCACAGTGTGTGTCCTACCCTTGTACACCAAGGTCCCTCTGTCCCTCAACACTCCCCACCATTCACAGTGTGTGTCCTACCCTCGTACACCGAGGTCCCTCTGTTCCTCGACACTCCCCACCGTTCACAGTGTGTGTCCTACCCTTGTACACCGAGGTCCCTCTGTCCCTTGACACTCCCCCATCATTCACAGTGTGTTCTACCCTTGTACACCGAGGTCCCTCTGTCCCTCGACACTCCCCACCATTCACAGTGTGTTCTACCCTTGTACACCGAGGTCCCCTGTCCCTCAACACTCCACACCATTCACAGTGTGTTCTACCCTTGTACACCGAGGTCCCCCTGTCCCTCGACACCCCCCACCATTCACAGTGTGTGTCCTACCCTCGTACACCGAGGTCCCCCTGTCCCTCGACACTCCACACCATTCAGTGTCCTACCCTCAAACACCAAGGTCCCCTGTCCCTCGACACCCCTCACCATTCACAGTGTGTGTCCTACCCTCGTACACCGAGGTCCCTCTGTTCCTCGACACTCCCCACCATTCACAGTGTGTTCTACCCTTGTACACCGCGGTCCCTCTGTCCCTCCACACTCCCCACCGTTCACAGTGTGTGTCCTACCCTTGTACACCAAGGTCCCTCTGACCCTCAACACTCCCCACCATTCACAGTGTGTGTCCTACCCTCGTACACCGAGGTCCCCCTGTCCCTCGACACTCCACACCATTCACAGTGTGTGTCCTGCCCTCATACACCGAGGTCCCTCTGTTCCTCGACACTCCCCACCATTCACAGTGTATGTCCTACCCTCGTACACCGAGGTCCCCCTGTCCCTCGACACCCCCCACCATTCACAGTGTGTGTCCTACCCTCGTACACCGAGGTCCCCCTGTCCCTCGACACCCCCCACCATTCACAGTGTGTCCTACCCTCGTACA
Source organism: Hemitrygon akajei (assembly GCF_048418815.1). Classification (NCBI taxonomy): domain Eukaryota; kingdom Metazoa; phylum Chordata; class Chondrichthyes; order Myliobatiformes; family Dasyatidae; genus Hemitrygon; species Hemitrygon akajei. Next base: position 27,696,866 of record NC_133148.1, on the reverse strand, counting down.
CCGAGGTCCCCCTGTCCCTCGACACTCCACACCATTCACAGTGTGTGTCCTGCCCTCGTACACCGAGGTCCCCCTGTTCCTCGACACTCCCCACCATTCACAGTGTATGTCCTACCCTCGTACACCGAGGTCCCTCTGTTCCTCGACACTCCCCACCATTCACAGTGTATGTCCTACCCTCGTACACCGAGGTCCCTCTGTTCCTCGACACTCCCCACCATTCACAGTGTGTGTCCTGCCCTCATACACCGAGGTCCCTCTGTTCCTCGACACTCCCCACCATTCACAGTGTGTGTCCTGCCCTCATACACCGAGGTCCCTCTGTTCCTCGACACTCCCCACCATTCACAGTGTGTGTCCTGCCCTCATACACCGAGGTCCCTCTGTTCCTCGACACTCCCCACCATTCACAGTGTATGTCCTACCCTCGTACACCGAGGTCCCCCTGTCCCTCGACACTCCCCACCATTCACAGTGTGTGTCCTGCCCTCATACACCGAGGTCCCTCTGTTCCTCGACACTCCCCACCATTCACAGTGTATGTCCTACCCTCGTACACCGAGGTCCCCCTGTCCCTCGACACTCCACACCATTCAGTGTGTCCTACCCTCGTACACCGAGGTCCCTTTGCTCACTTATCAGCAATAATTTCCCTTCTAATGCTACCTTACCCTCCAACGTCTGAAGACTGTCGAGGAGGACCCGTTCAGATGAGGGAATATGACACAGGGTGTCACATTGTCACCGATCTCCGACCCTGCCCATGGCTATCCCAATCACCTGACCCTTGTTCCGTGGCTCCATTCCACTGGACAGTACGGGGGTACAGCGGGTAGTGCTACCGCCTCAGACCTGATCCTGACCTCCACCGCTGTCTGTGTGGAGTTTGCTGACTCTCCCAGTGGATTTCCCCAGGATTCTCCGTCTCTCACGTCCCACCGATGCGTGGGATCAGTGGGCTAATTGGCCGCTGTTCTGGAGTCACAGAGGCATACATTATGGTAACAGGAGATCCGGCCCATCCATCCATGCTAGCACAGTGCCCACCCAAGCTCTGGACCACATTTGGAGCCCTTGTTTAATGGCACTGGCCCGCAGCATAATGAAGTTCGGGAACACTGCCCTCAAGTTTTCCCGTCCATGACTGTCCAAGTGAGTTGTTAATGTACCTGCCTCAACCACTTCCTCTGGCAGCTCCTTCCATCTGCGGGCCACCCTCTGGGTAGTGAAATTGTCCCTCAGGTCCCTTCTAAATCTCTCCCCTCTCACGCCAACTCACAGCCAGAACCGGACACGATATCTCGAGACTGGTCCCACCAGTGTATGGCGGGGGGAAAGACGAGGGGAGTGTGCAGAGAATGAAATGAGATCGGCGGCTCGAGGGGCCGAGGGGCCCGTTTCTACGGCTGAGACTCTGTGACCCGAGCTCGGCGCGCCCTCCGTACCTGCAGGGAGTAGCAGAGATCCTCGGCCGTACATTTCCCAGACGCCATCATCGTCACAGCAACGTCCTGAAACAGAAAAAAGGCAAGTCCCACATACCTACAGACCCAGCCATCCAGCGGCCGAGCACCCCGAACGGAGAGGGACAGGGGGTGGGGACGGAGCAAGGGGGAGTGGGAGGGGTGGAGAGGAGGAGGGAGACAGATAGAGAGAGAGAGATGGAAGGAGGGGTACGAGAGGGGAGAGAGGGGGACAGGGGAGGGAGATGGAGGGGGGAAAAGAGGGAGAGATATGGGGGGATGGAGGAAACAACGAGGGAGTCGGAGAGGGGGAGGGGGATGGAGAAGAGGGCAAGGAAGACAGAGGGGGGCTACAGAGAGAGGGGGTGGGGATGGAAAGGGGGAGAGGGGGAAGAGAGTGAGGCAGACGGGGGTCTGAAAGGGGTTGAGGACAGAGAAGGGGTAGAGATGGAGAGGGACAGAGTAGTGAGAACGTAGAGAGGGAGGGGACGGACACTCTGGAGCCTGAGATTCCCACCTCGATGTGAGACAGAATTCCCGAGAAGGAGACGTCCATTCCCTTCACTGTGTAGGGCAGATCGACGAAGACCCTTCCCCTGAAATGAAGCAGAGAGTCCATGAGAGGGGCGGGGGTCCTGTGAGATACAGGTCAGAGTCAGTGTTTGTGTGTGTGTGTGTGTGTGGGGGGGGGGGGGAACAGGGTGTGTCACTGTCTCAGTATGTGTTGGGGAGGATACGTTGGGGGGTGTGGGGAACTTGAGGAGGGGTGTTTCAGGTGTAATCTCCCCCCACGGGGTGGGGAAGTCTGTCTCAGCGCCCGGTCCTCACCGCTTGGCCATCTGTTCGATGTTGTATCCCGGGCTCGGGTCGTTGGAGATCTGTAGAGACAGCAGACGTCACCGAGTTACCTCAAGCACGGTCGTAAAGTGTGGTTCCCTCCTCCCCTCAGAGCTGCAAACCCTCCTCTCTCCCATCTCATTCTCCACACCCTTCTCCCTCCTCCCCATAACCTCATATCCTCCTCCCTCCTCCTCATAAACTCAAACCCTCATCCTTCCTTCTCATAATCTCAAACACTCCTCCTCCTCCCTCACAACCTCAAACACTCCACCCCTCCCCTTAACCTCATACCCTCCCACTCCCTCCTTCATTACCTCAAACTTTCTTCCCTCCAGAACTTCAAACCCTCCTCCCTCCTCCTAACCTCAAATCCTTCTCCTCCCTCCATAATATCAAACCCTCCTCCCCATTACCTCAAACCCTACCTCCTTCCTCATCTCAAAGCCTCCTCCCTCCTCTTCCTCCTCCATAACCTCAAACCCTCCTCCCTCTTCCTAACCTCACACCCTTCTCCTCCCTTCATAACCCTCCCTCCCCCTCATAACCTCAAACCCTCCTCCTCACTCATAAGTTCAAATCCTCCTCCCTTCTCATAACCTCAACCCTCCTGCCCATAACCTCAAACCCTCCTACCTCCTCACTCATAAACTCAAATCCTCCTCCCCTCATAACCTCAAACCCTCCTTCCTCCTCCTAACCTCAAACCCTTCTCTTCCCTCCATAACCCTCCTCCCTCCCCCTCATAAGCTCAAACTCAACCTCCTTCCGCATCTCAATCCCTCCTCTTCCTCCTCCATAACATCGTCCTTGTCCTCCCTCCTCCTCCCTCCCCTCTCCCCACCTTACAGCATTAAGTCCTGCTTCCTCCTCTTTCTCCCATCCTACCCCGCCCTGCACCCTCCTCACCACATTGGAATCGTCATCCTGGTCCCTCCTCCCGCTCCCTCAGGACCTCCCTGTGAACCTCCCTCACTCCTCCCTCCAAGGTCCAACGTGCCCGTGCTCCTGCAACGAGTGGCTTTTCCCTTGTACCAACCCAACAATAACCCGTGCTTAAACGCGAGACCGCCCACCATCGGGGTAAACGGAGGGGCAGTGTAGAGGGGCAAGGGTCCGTCCGCAGGGGAGAGGGAGAGAGGGAGGGGGTTTCCCTGGGGAGGGAGGAGGAGGAGGAGGAACGAGGGAGGGGGTGAAGGGGAGCGGTAGGAGGAGGGAAGGGGAAGGTGGAGGAGGGGAGGGGAGAGGGGATGGTGGAGGATGGGATGGGGAGAGGGGATGATGGGGGAGAGAAGGGGGGATGGTGGAGGAGGTCCCTGGGGGTGGTTTCTGCGTGGGTCTGCCCCCGACATACAAACGCACCTTGAGTACCCGGGCAAACCGATCCAGGCAGTTGCCCACCGCGATATCAATCGTCTCCCCAAAGATCCGGTACCGCTGCTCGGAGTAGGCGATGACCTGGAGTACAGGGGGAGGGGAGGGGTGATCACAGTTCCCCAGCACCAGCTCGTCCAGTGTGTCTCCCCTCCCCATCAACCTCAATCTGTCTCCTCCCCCCCACCTCCTTAGTCTGTTCCTTCTCCCCAGTCTGTCTGTCCCCCCCTGACTCCTGCATTTCCCCCTCCCCAACCTCTTCAATGTGTCCCTCTGAATCCCTGTGATTCCCCCTCCCAACTTCCTCAGCATATGCCATCACCTGATTGTTCCCCAGCCTCCCCGACACCCTTGGTGCGCCACCCCCGTGACCCCTGTGACACCGTGACCCCTGACCCTCGCTGGGTACCTGTGTGTTACCGCCACTGACGTACAGGACAGTGGGATTGGAGGCTCCTGTGATCAACCTGCCCATCTCGATGTGCCCGACGCAGTGATTCACCCCCAGGAGGGGCCGCTTCCATAACTGGGACAAGGTGCGGGCCACGATCGCCACGCAAACCAGGGGGGCCCCCATCCCTGGCCCTGTCACGGACAAAGAGCACCTCAGATCAATGGGAATGTTCCAGACAAGACCCCACATTCGCACACCCAACACTTTGTCACAAGCCAACACAACACCCACCATCCCCAGATCTGAAACATCCCGAGCATTGTATCTTCCAACAAATTCACCCCACCAATCACAATCCATCGTCCACATCCACCAATCACAGTCCGTCACCCACTCTTCACCAATCATAGTCCGCCACCCACTCCTCACCAATCACAGTCCACAACCCACTCCCCACCAATCACAGTCTGTCACCCACTCCTCACCAATCACAGTCCACAACCCACTCCCCACCAATCGCAGTGTCACCCACTCCTCATGAATCACAGTCCATCACCCACTCTGCACCAATCACAGTCTGTCATCCATTCCACACCAATCACAGTCTCTCGTCCATTCTCCATCAATCATTGCTCACATACAGTCCCTGCCAATTATGGCCCAGCCTGCCCACCTCCCCACCAATCACAACCCTCCGTCGACTCTGCACCAATCACAGCTCACCACCCACTCCACTGCATGGACCACTGTGTTCACAACTTTTGCCCCTTTACCTTTGGTATAAGCCACACAGTCGATGTCCTCTGGCGTGATGCCTGCCTGGTCCAAGGCTTCTCTCGTGAGATCGAGCACGCACTGCCGGTGATGTTTAGCTGTGTCCCTCGGGAGAAAACCTTCAACAAATCAGAACACTTTATCCAGCCTGTAACCCACTCCCGGGCATCTGTTATTCTATAAATAAACCCCTGAACCCCTGGATCAGATCCCAGTCTGTAATCTACTCCCAGTGATCTGTTATTCTACATATAAATCCCTGGATCAGATCCCAGCCTGTACCCCACTCCCAGGGATCTGTTATTCTATATTTAAACCCCCTGAACCCCTGGATCAGATCCCAGCCTGTAACCCACTCCCGGGCATCTGTTATTCTATATATAAACCCCTGAACCCCTGGATCAGATCCCAGCCTGTAACCCACTCCCGGGCATCTGTTATTCTATATATAAACCCCTGAACCCCTGGATCAGATCCCAGCCTGTAACCCACTCCCGGGGATCTGTTATTCTACATATAAATCCCTGGATCAGATCCCAGCCTGTACGCCATTCCCGGAGATTGTTTATTCTATATATAAACCTCTCGAACCTTTGTATTGTGTCCCAGCTTTTTTGGGGATCTCTTACTCTGGGTATAAACCTCCCGGATCCCCTAGACCCAATTCCAAGCTGTAAAGGGGCATTCTCTCTACAAACCCCCCGGAAACCTCCTCTGGGAGCCTGCCGTCAGCCCAGATTTGCAGCTGGCTGTTGCCTACCTTGTCCCGGGGGTGTGATGTACGTCCTCCTTGGGTTGGAGAGCACCTTGCCATCTTTGATGATCCCAACGCCTATCTTGTTGGCACTCCCCTCGAACCCGATCACAACTGTCATGGTGACTGCCTGGACAGCAACAGTATTGGTGAAGGAAAGGTTAGTGCACCTCTCTTTTTTTCATTGTCCTTTGTCTGAGTTATTCCTCGTTGCTGGTCAGAGCTGTCACGGTCATACAGCTCGAAAACAGGCCCTTCAGCCATGCCCAGTGAGTTCGTCCCACCTCCCCGCGTTTAGCTCATCGCCCTCTAAACCCCTCCTATCCACAGCTAGATGGCTTTCCAATCTTGAACTGCCCTCCTCACCCACCATTCCTGGCAGGTCATCCCAAATACGCACCACCCTCTGGGCGAAGAAGTTGCCCTATGTCCCTTTTAAACTTCTCACCCCTGATCTTCCACCTTTCCCCACTTGTTCTTACTAACCCTTCTCCCTGGGAGAAATACTCTGAGTTTCAACCTAAGACCCTCATGACCTTATCTACCTCTGTCATTCTATACATAAACCTCCAGATCCGCTGGATAATGTCCCAGTCTGTAATCCACTCCTGGGGAGCTGTTTCTAGCTGTTTCAATCTCCTACATTCCGGGGAATAAAGTCCTGGTCTGTATCACCTCTCCCTCAGGCCCCTGGGGATCTGTTACTCTAGGTCAGGGGTTCCCACCTCCTACGTGCCAGGGAATAAAGTCCTGGTCTATATCACCTCTCCCTCAGGCCCCTGGGGATCTGTTATTCTAGGTCAGGGGTTCCCACCTCCTACGTGCCAGGGAATAAAGTCCTGGTCTATATCACCTCTCCCTCAGGCCCTTGGGGATCTGTTACTCTAGGTCAGGGGTTCCCACCTCCTACGTGCCAGGGAATAAAGTTCTGGTCTAAAGCCCTCTCCTTGTAACTCGGTACCCCAAGTCCAGGCAACATGTCAGTAAATCTTTTCTGCACACTTTCCTACAGCAGGGTGATCAAAACTGCATACAATTCTCCGAGTGCAGCCTCGCCAACAACTTGTACAACTGCAGTGTAGCGTCCCAACTCCTGTACACACAGACCTGGCCCATCTCTGCCGAACAGCCTCTCTGTAACGATAATGGAAGATCCCGCAGGCCTGCTTCCCTTGTTTTGTGTTGCGACAGGTGGCGGGGAAGCCGCATAGCCTCGGCTAGAGCGAGGACTAGGCCCCAAGTCGCGGGCTTGGCTGCTGCAGCAGCAGTCCGGAGAGGAAACGCTGGCCGTGGTGCAGTAGGGGCTGGCCTCTCCCGGTGCTGCCCTCCAGTGCTCGATCGGCGGAATGACAGGCTGGATTGCAGCGGCAAGAACTGCACCATCAATTTGTGGGGCACGTCGCTCAGGGTCTTGGGCTACGTATGTGGTTTTTTTTGCTCTCTATTTTGAATGTGCTGTGCATGATTTGCACCTTGGCCCCTACAGGAACGCTGTTTCGTTCTGCCGTATCCATGTCTGGTTCGATGATAATTAAACTCGATTTGATTTACTACCCCTCACACACCTCGGCATACGTATTGAGAGACAGCAGGCCGTGACACAGCCCTGCCACTGCTTCACAGTTCCAGTGACCCGAGTTCGATCCCAGCCTCCGACGCTGTCCGTGTGGAGTTTGCATGCTCTCCCTGCCCACTCCAGTTTCCTCTCACATCCTAATGCTCCGCTGGATAGATTGACCAACGTAAGTTGCCCCCTAGCACCTTAGGCGACATTGTAGCGTCAAGGTTAGCGCAACACTTTACCGCGCCTGTTGTAAAATCAGGGTTCAATTCCCACCGCTGCCTGTAAGGAGTTTGAACGTTCTCTCCCGTGACCGCATGGGTTTTCTCCGAGTGCTCCGGTTTCCTCCCACAGTCCAAAGAACGAACAAATCGGGTTAGTGATCTGTGGGCATGCTATGTTGGCACTGGAAGCATGGCAACGCTTGCGGGCTGCCCGGCACGATCCTCGCGGATTTGATTTGGAGCAAGACGGCTCATTTCACTGTATGTTTCAATTCCATGTACACGTGACAAATAACGCTAATTTTTAAGAGTGTGTGGGTGGGGCAGTTGAATTAGCGTAAAATGGCCAGCATAGACTCAATGGGCCGAAGAGACTACTTCAATTATTCTAATGCCCCCCAGAATCTTTTTGGTTAATTAATACACAATTACCCTCTGCAATGTTTATCTCCCACCACCTTAATTCCCTCAGTGATCCACCCTCCGGTTGAGAAGGCGCTGCTGTTCGTGAACTCGTCCCCGCCTCAGTGGGGACCTTAAAGCTTTCGGCAGACGTACAGTACGGGGGAGATCATTCTAACTGGTCGCATCACAGCCTGGTGTGGAGTCTCCGATGCACAGGATCGCAAGAGACCGCAGAGGGTTGCGGACTCAAACGGCTTCACCACGGCCACAGCCCTCCCCGCCATCTTCAAGAGGCGATGCCTCGAGAAGCCGGAATCCATCGCTGTCCGGAACATGCCCTCAACCTGTTACCACCATCGGGGAGGGGGGTACAGAAACTCCAGACCCATACTCAACAATCCAAGAACAGTTTGTTCCCCTCTGCAATCAGATCACCCTGTGGAAATGCAAATATAAATAAATAGCAATAAACAACGAGATGAAGAGTCCTTAAGATGAGATCATTTGTTGTGGGAACACTTCAATGATGGGGCAAGTGAGTGTAATTATACCTTTTTGTTCAAGAGCCTGATGGCCGAGGGGTAGTAACTGTTCCTGAAGCTGGTGCGGTGAGTCCTGCATAGTTCGTTAAAAATGGCACCATAGACTGGGTGGTGAAGAGGGCATTTGGCACGTTGGCCTTCAGGGCACTGAGTACAGGAGTTGTGAAGTTAATCGGCAGTTGCACAAGACATTGCTGCAGCCTCACTCGCAGTATCGTGTACAGGTTATAGGAAACAGTGAGGAAAATAATTACCAGGAGGAATGAGTTATACGGAGAGGTTACGCAGACCAGGACTTCACTTCCCTGGGACGTCGGAGATCGAGGGGTGACCTGACAGAAGGTCATGATGAGCACAGACAGGGCGAAGGCATGTCCCCCCACGGAGGGTACGCTAACAACAGTGCCAAGCTTTAAGGTCAGAGGTGAGAGATTTAAAAGGGGCTTTGTGGGCAGCTTATTCGCGCAGAGGGTGGTGCGCACTTGGGACGAGCTGCCAGTAACACTGGCTGAGTCGGGCACATTGGCAACATCTAGAAGCCCTCCAGACAGGTCCGTGGGTAGTTGAGGTTTGGAGGACTGTGGGCCAAACACGGGCAGAAGCGACGAGCTCACTGCCCCACGAAATCGGTACTGATGACCCCAACTCATGTTCTCAGCATTGTTTTTATTTGTACACTTTTTTTCATTTTGTGCGTAAGTTTGTCAACCTCTGTCTGCTTACATAGTTTTAAATAAAATTCTACTGAGTTTAAATTTTTTCCTGTAAATGCCAGCAAGAAAATTAATCTCAAGGTAGTATTTGGTAACGTACACATAGTGTACTTAAATAATAAATTTGCTTTGAACTTTGAGCCAAAGCACCTGTTTCTATTCTGCAAACACGAGGAAATCTGCAGATGCTGTAAATTCAAACACACAAAATGCTGGTGAAACGCAGCAGGCCAGGCAGCATCTATAGGGAGAAGCACTGTCGACGTTTCGGGCTGAGACCCTTCGTCAGGACTAACCGAAAGGAAAGATAGTAAGAGATTTGAAAGTAGTGGGGGGAGGGGGAAATGCGAAATGATAGGAGAAGACCGGAGGGGGTGGGATGAAGCTAAGAGCTGGAAAGGTGATTGGCGAAAGTGATAGAGCTGGAGAAGGGAAAGGATCATGGGACGGGAGGCCTCGGGAGAAAGAAGGGACACCAGAGGGAGATGGAGAACAGGCAAACAAATGGGGTAAGAAGGATAGAGTCTCGGCCCGAAACGTCGACAGCGCTTCTCCCTATAGATGCTGCCTGGCCTGCTGTGTTCCACCAGCATTTTGTGTTTCTATTCTGTATGACTTTAAACGTGAGGCGCTGCACTTTTGGAGACCGAATGCACAGGATGGAGGGGTCTCAGGCTCCACGCCCATAGCTTTCTGAAGCGGCCACGCAGGTCCAGAGCGTGGCAAAGAAGGCATTCAGCACGCGTGCCTTTGTTAGTCGAGGCACTGAATTCCTGAGTCGGGAAGTTACGTTGCTGCTTTATAAAGCTCCGGTCAGACGTATTCCACTCAGTTCTGGCCAGCCCATTACGGGAAGACGCGGAGGCATTAGAAAGGGCGCCAACCTCTGACATCCCACCTATACTTCCCTCCAATCGCCGTAAAATTGTGCTCCTTTGTAACCCTAGGAAAAGGTGTTGGCTGTGCACTCTATCTATGCCTCTCATAACCCTCTGTACCTCTATAAAGTCACCTCTTTCACTCCAGAAAAAAAAGCCCTGGCTCACTCAACCTCTCCTCATAAGACACGCTCTCTAATCCAGGCAGCATCCGGGTGAATCTCCTCTGCACCCTCTCCAAATCTTCCATACCCTTCCCATAACATTAAGAGGAATAGCTAGAGTGGACAGCCAGCGCCTCTTCCCCAGGGCACCACTGCTCAGAATAAGAGGACATGGCTTTAAGGTAAGGGGAGGGAAGTTCAAGGGGGATATTAGAGGAAGGTTTTTCACTCAGAGAGTGGTTGGTGTGTGGAATGCACTGCCTGAGTCAGTGGTGGAGGCAGATACACTAGTGAAGTTTAAGAGACTACTAGACAGGTATATGGGGGAATTTAAGGTGGGGGGTATATGGGGAGGCAGGGTTTAAGGGTCGGCACAACATTGTGGGCCGAAGGGCCTGTACTGTGCTGTACTATTCTATGTTCTATAACAAGGGGACCAGAACTGAGCACAATATCCCAGAAGGAGGGTCTCGGTCCAAAACGTCGACTGTTCATTCATTCTCACAGATGCTGCCCGACCTGCTGATGCCCTCCAGCGTTTTGAGTGTGTTGCTCTGGATTTCCAGCATCTGCAGACACTCCTGCATTTACAATATTCCAAGTGCAGTCTAACCGGAGTTTTATAGAGCTGCAGCATTACCTCAAGGCTCCTGGACTCAAACCCCCCCCACTGACTAGGGTTAGGCTTAACACAATGTTTTTACCGCTCCAACAACCCGGGTTCAATTCACGCCGCTGTCCGAAAGGAATTTGTACGTGGGGGTTTCCTCCGGGGAACTCCAGTTTCCTCCCACGTCCCAAAGACGTGCGGGTTAGGGTTAGAAATTTGCAGGCATGCCATATGATGCTGCTGGAAGCACGATGGGACTTGCGGGCTGCCCCCAGCACATGCTTTGACTGCGTTGGTATCGACACAAAACGACAAATAAAGCTAATCTTTAATGAAAGCCGACACACCACAAACCTTCTTAGCCACCCTATCAAATTGCAGGACAACCTAAGCTGTCTCGAAGATCTCTCCGTTCCTCCACACTGCTCAGAATCTTCCCACTAACTCCGCCTTCCAAAGCTTTGAAGTTTGCTGACCAGGCCAATGTCATCGGCCGAGTCAAAGGTGGTGAAGAATCAGTACGTATGAGGAAGACCGGAAACCTGGCTGAGGGGAGCCACAACAACAACCTCCGACTCAGTGTCAGCAAGGCCAAGAGTCTGATACTGACTTCAGGAGGAGCAAACCAGGGGTCCATCAGCCAGTCCTCATCGGAGGGATCTGAGGTGGAGAGGGTCAGCAACTTTAAATTCCTTGTCAGGGGACCTGTCCTGGGCCCAGCACGCAAGTCTAATTACGAAGAAAGCACAGCAGCGCCTCAGCTTCCACAGAGGTTTGCGAAGATGCAGCACGACATCAGAAACTTCCAAAAACTTCTGTGGCGAAGAGCATATTGACTGGCTGCATCACCGCCTGGCATGGAAACACCAAATCCCTTGAACGGAAAATCCTACGAAACAAGTTGATGGCCGGGCCCATCCTGAGACAAGCACTCCCCACCACTGAGCACATCTACGTGAAACGCTGTCCCAGGAAGGCAGCATCCATCATCAGGGACGCCCACCACCCAGGACGTGCTCTCTTCTTGCTGCTGTCATCAGGAAGAAGGTACAGGAGCCTCAGGACTCCGAACACCAGCTTCAGGAACAGTTACTACCCCTCAACCATCAGGCTCCTGAACCAAAGGGGGGGGTAACTTCACAAGTCCCATCACTGAAATGTTTCCACAAACAATGGACTCACTTTCAAGGACTTTTCATCGATATTTATTGCTTATTTATTTATTATTATTAATCCTTTCGTATTTGCACAGTTTGTTGTCTTCTTGCACTCCGGTTGAACGCCTTTGTTGGGCGGCCTTTCATGGATACGGAGTATGGCCGCAGGAAAATGAATCTATGCTGACACGTATGTTCTTTGATAATAAGTCTTACTTTGAAGGGAATTACTTCACGCTTTACCCCATCCGCGGAGGCTGTCAGACCAGCACATGGTTGAGCAGGCAGAAGCGATTCAGGGTTATTCGCCACCATGCTCCGCCCCGCTCTTTCTCCCAACCCCTTCGACCCCTTCCCCGGTCCCCCCGCCGCGAACACTCGGCCCGACGCCCCGTTACTTGCCGACCACGCTGCGGCTTGGCTTCCGCCGCTCGTACTTCCGGCTGACACGGACCGAAACTTCCGATACCGGGGAGCAGTTGTCAGTGGAGGACCGCGGGGGAGCGGGGAGTGTCGGTGGAGGACCGCGGGGGAGCGGGGGCAGTGTCGGTGGAGGACCGCGGGGGAGCGGGGCAGTGTCGGTGGAGGACCGCGGGGGAGCGGGGCAGTGTTGGTGGAGGACCGCGGGGGAGCGGGGCAGTGTCGGTGGAGGACCGCGGGGGAGCGGGGCAGTGTCGGTGGAGATCAAAACTGGTGCAATGTGGGTAGATGAGTGATAGAGGAACAGTGTTAGTGAAGTGAGGCAGTGAGGGGAGGTGGTATCTTTCGAAAACCCTCGGAGGACCGGCAGAGGGGGAGCGCTGTCGGCGGAGGACCGGGGGGGGAGGAGCGCTGTCGGTGGAGGACCGGGAGAAGAGGGGGAGCGCTGTCGGCGGAGGACCGGGAGAGAGGGGGAGCGCTGTCGGCGGAGGACCGGGAGAGAGGGGGAGCGCTGTCGGCGGAGGACCGGGAGAGAGGGGGAGCGCTGTCGGCGGAGGACCGGGAGAGGGGGATGGCGGAGGTTCCCAGGAGCGGCGCTGTTTGGGGAGACGAGCTGCCTGCACCTCGTGGCCGGACCTGATTTACCCCCGTCTCCGCTCGGCGGCCCCGCTTCAGTTCTGTTCCGCATCTCTGGTCTCCTGCTCCGGTTCCTCGGAACCACCCGCAGTTGCACAATGCCAAAACGGCGGCAGGAGGCGGAGACAGGTGGGTGGGGAACAGTCCCCGGACTTTCCCACTCCCCATAACCCAGGTCTCCGCCTCTTCCTCCCCGGCCCACTTACACTCCCCCTCCCCATCCTACACCCCTTATCACCCCACTTACCCTCCCCGCCCCCATCCTACACCTCTTACCCACCCCTTCCCTACCCCACACCGTCTCCCTCCCTGCACCACCTACACTCCCCTACTCCCTTTCCCTCTCCGCCCCACTTACATTCCCCCACCCTACCCCACCCCGTTACTCTCCCCTCCCCACATACACTCCCCCACCTACCCCCGTTACCCTACCCATCCCACTTACACTCCCCCACCTCCTTATCCTCTCCCCACTCACCCACCCCACTTAAACCCCCACCCCACCCCCTTGCCTCTCCCTCCCACTCCCTTCTCCCCCACACCCCTCCCTTTCCATTCCTCTACCTCCCTCTCTGCCCCTCCTTCTCCCCTATTTTTTTTCCTGCTATTATTTTACCCTCTGAACCTTCCACAGAACCTCCTACCAAGAAGGGTCGAGGTTCGGGCAAGACCAAGAACAAGGACGAGGCCCCGGCCCCAGCCCCAGCCCCCCCTGATGGCACCGGCACCTTCGAAGACAGTCCGGACCAATCACTGACCCAGGACGGCCAGCCCAGCAACCTGAGGATCTGCTCCTGGAACGTCGACGGGCTGCGGGCCTGGGTCAAGAAGAACAGCCTTGAGGTAGGGGAGGTCCAGTGAACGTGGATCTTAATAGATATTTGGAGGTAGGGGGGTCGGGTGAATTCACTGTACTCAGTGCGTGGACTGACAGAGGCTAAATGCCATTTGCACCATTTTCAATGAACTATGTGTCAGAAACGAGCCACGCTCCCGAATAATGGCTTCAAGACAAATTCAAGGAAACAAAGTTTATTAACAGTTCTGCAGAGCTGGGTGCCTTCAGAGAAGGGAACCCTGAAACTCACAGGGCTACAGGTTTTATCCTTCTTCCTTACCCCTCCCCTCCCTGACTCGGGAGGTACACAGTGTTTTCCCATTCCATATTTGGAGTTGTTTTTTTACACATTTCTGTAAAACAATAGTCCATATCTCAGGACTTCAATGATTCCACAAACAGTTAATCTTGTCAGGGCTTCTGCATTCATAATTAAATCACATTTGTTTACTGACTTTAACCCCGACATAATTAAATCACATTTTTTCTGCACCGACCCCCAACCTCTTTCAGAAACGCACATCTTAATTTACTTCGACTCTCACATATGTACTCATAGGTCCTTCTGCATCTATTGCCCTACTGTTAGTGGTATGAGGACACTTTCCAAAATGCATCACCTCCTACTCGATGGTACTGAAATCCATTTGCTATTCCTCAACCCACTTCCCCAACTGATCAAAGTCCCTCTGAGATCACCTTCACTAAGTCCCTGCCACCCACAGAGTTACTGGCCTGCTTGCTTTCAGCCCATTAGGCTGCTGGGGCAGAGGGCAGCAATGAAGGTCCTCAATCTCTGTGGTACTGTTACTCGTCATGGTTTCTTGAAATAACCAGGAGACGCAGAAGATTCTTCGAGAAGTTTAAGCCTTTATTTGCAAACAAAAGCTGAGACAATTAATGAGCGTGTCACTAATTGTCCGCAGAGCCCCAGTTCACAGTATTCTTTATAGTAATTTCTTATCTTAGTCGCATTAGCATATACTTGTTCCAGTGCCTTGACTGGTTCCCATACCATCACACCACCCCATAGCCCATACTTGCTCTAGTCTACTCCCTGGAACACGTGTCCCCCTTCCTGGCTTTGACTGGTTCCCATACCATCACACCACTCCACGATCCCGTCTACCACCATTATCTCTACATGCTTATTTTCACTGTTAGCTACATTCTCAAGGCATTGATGTGTTCAATAGTACAGAGACAATACAGAGATTACATTCTGGCTAATAAGTTGGATACATAGTAAATATAAGGCTGGTTTCTCACTGTTAGCTACTTTCTTAAGGCTAGCTACATTCTTAAGTCACTGATGTGTTCAATAGTACAGAGACAATACAGAGATTTAATTCTGGCTAATAAATTGGATACATAGCAAATAACAAACACAAGGCTGGTTACATAGTTTTGGTTACACAGCGAACAATGCAATTTTATTCTCCAATACTCACAGATGTAGAAGGATTCCTCTTTACTGCTTCTGTAACTACTTTGACCCATCAGGGGCTGTTAACCCTGAGCTGACTGTTGGATCACTCTTAGTCTGACCTCTACCCTTTGACCTTTTTGGTGTGGGTGACCTTACCAGGAGCCAAACCACAGGTCCCTGACTCCAGCCAACACAGGTCTCCGGGTCATTGAGGCACGCGAGCCTCCAAACCCTACGACAAGTTTGTGGTCCATTGGAGGACAAAATTACTGATCAAACCGTAGCCACTCGCATTTAAATCATTGACATAAGAAAGAGATAGCGAGGGTCCCAACATCAACTGCAGCACACCATTCATCACCGACCTCTGTTCCAAGAATCAACTTGCAATCACCGCCCTACCTCCGAGCCTTTTCCGAATCCATCTTTAACTCACTCTCCCTGGACTCCATGGGACCTGGCCTTCCAGACCAGCCCACCGAGCGGGACCTGGTCACGGGCCTTGCCGAAGTCCAACCGGACGGCGTCCATTTAGTTTTGCCCGTGTCTACCTGTCTGCTCACCCCTTCTGAATAAGGTTCGTCGAGCATGACTTCCCACACACCAAACTACGTTGACTCCTAATCAGACTCATGTCTGTCCAAGAATTCCCTTCGGCCGCTTCCCCACTACTGATATCAGGCTGGCCAACCTGCACCTCCCCCAGCTCGCCCTTTCTACTTCTGCAACGACAAAATCTGCTGCGACTGGGGAGGGTTGGCGTCGGTGTAGGGCTGGCGTGGAAGGCAGTGCCTGAGGTAGCGCTGCGCTGGGGGTATAAAAGATAAGAGACCGGTTTTACTTGTTACGTGAACATCGAAGTTTTACAGTGAAGTGCATCATGCACACTGGGATCTGCTCTCAGTGTCCCCATTTCAACCTCTCGCAGTGGGTCTGCTCCGAGAATCCGGATGTCCTGTGCCTCCAGGAAACCAAGTGCTCGGAGAAGCAGGTGCCTGAGCAGGTGAAGGACCTGGCCGACTACCCCCACCAGTACTGGGCCTCCTGCCAGACCAAGGACGGCTACAGTGGTGTGGCGATGCTCTGCAAGACCAAACCGCTCAACGTCACCTTCGGAATCGGTGAGTATCCCGCTGCCCTCTCAGTGGCACTGTGAACCTTCGTCCGCCTCCCTCCGGTGTATGAACCCCCGTGGGCCTTTGTGTCTGTCCATACTTATGTGCAGTGTCCAGTCTGTACATAACCTCAATGGACCAGTCACTACTGTAAACGTAAATTTACCGGATCAAATAACGACAGCACAAAAGATCGTTACTTATCTTTTCACCGGTTTATTTCTTCGAGCTCAGCCGGTGACTGAACTTGGTCCCGACTTAAGGGGAGAAGCGTTCTAGACAATAGTAGGCCATCCGGCCCTTTGAGCCAGCACCGCCATTCACTGTGATCATGGCTGATCATCCACAATCAGTACCCCGTTCCTGCCTTCTCCCCATATCCCCTGACTCCGCTATCTTTTAACAGCTCTATCTAACTCTTTCTTGAAAGCATCCAGAGAATTGGCCTCCACTGCCTTCTGAGGCAGAGCATTCCACAGATCCACAACTCTCTGGGTGAAAAAGGTTTTTCCTCAACTCTGTTCTAAATGGCTTACCCTTTATTCTTAAACTGTGGCCTCTGGTTCTGGACTCCCTCAACATCGGGAACATGTTTCCTGCCTCTAGCGTGTCCAATCCTTTAATAATCTTGTATGTTTCAATCAGATCCCCTCTCATCCTTCTAAATTCCAGTGTAGACAAGCCCAATTTTTCTCATCCCTACGGCAGTTCAACAAGTTCACTGTTCCAGAAGTGTTACAATTTATAAGGCCACTGATACGAAAGAACAATCAGTTTGATAGACACTCCATCCACTTTAATTGAAGAAAGGAATGTCCTACCTGGTTTATTGGAGCCAAATATAAGAACATCCACCAATTTATGTTTTAATTAAGAAAGGAACATCCTGTCTAATTTCCATCAGGTACCGCCTTTTGTCAAAACCAAAAGGTGTGAAAAATATGGAGACATCTTATGTGGATCTCTGTGAACTTTAACCCTTATCTTGCTCCAAAGAAGCAGCTGTGAGACATTATTCAAACACACTGCGGTTACTCACAAAATACACAGACATAGTCAGTACTTAACCCATTATTTACAGGAATCTGAGAATTCCCCCAATTCCCTTAAACTTTATCGTTCCCTCCTTTTTATCATTACATGATAACTTTTCAGAATAGATTGTTGCTTCTACATGATACAAAACGTACCCAGCATGTTCCCGGTTCTACTTGCTTAGCGTAGGTATGGTAGAGGGACAGAAAAGTGTTAGCCTGGGAGCCTCCCGAAACAGGGGCAGGTCCCGTTAGGGTAATTAAAATCATCATTAACCATTATTGCCACTTTGTTGTCTCTTCAGGTGACAGTATCATGCAGCATAGTCCAAACAGGTCCTGGGGAGTGGCATTATACATCAGAATAGTACTTCGAACATACTGAGCAAATTGGGCTGGTTTCTCCTTATGATCTGGGGCCTGATTCATTATCATTATCATCTCCTGGGGTTTACAGGGGACATATTCTTAAATCGTTGGTGGTTGGTTGCCCCCCTCACCTGCTCAGGGATTGGGCAACTGCCTAATAGGGCACTGCTGTTGGGGACTCAGTTGGATTCCTCCAAGTTTATCACAAAGTTCAGACTTCCCCTCGCCAGAATCTCCTGGCCAGGATCCCCTCTGGGTTTGTTTTCTGGGAATTATCTTCACTCGCTGCGCCACATTTCGACCATTCAGGGGCTTGGTGTGGTGGCAGCCTAGGGTAACATCCCCACTCCTCATCCCTATCGGTATCTTCCGAATCATCAAAAAGAGTCGATATGCCAGACATGGGCACGGGATCCCGATCAGGCCTCAGGGTTTTCCACTGTCGTCGTTCTAATCCTTCCTGTCTGTCCATATCAGCCTTTGCCTGCTTATGCTGCCTTTCCTGCTCTCTTTCGTTGCCTATCTACCCACTCACACTCTGCCTTCAGTGCCTCCCAACCCTTGGGAGTCCCTTCTGCCGTACATACCTCTATCACATGCATTATTCCTCCAGCTGGCCGGTGAGGTGGTATTCCACTTAGTATCGGCTCTATCTTCCCACTCTTTAATCAATAATTCCCACTTTTTAGCGCAATTTTTCTTCCAAATTAAATTTACTGCTTGTTCACAAGAGGTTATATCCCAAGTTCCACCCAGGGGCCATGTATCATTTCCCAGTCGCTTAGTTAGTGCAGCACTTAACATCTGAAGATCCTTGTCCTTATCTGGTATTTGCTTACACATACTTTGAAGGGGAGTTCCCTTTCCAGCTGTATCAAGGGCCTGTCCCTTTCTGCCGGTTATTTTTATTTGTCAAGTCAAATTAAGTGTATTTAAAAACAACCCACGTCGACCAAAGTGCTGTATAAAGCAAAGCAAGTAGCTAAAATCACAAATACACGGAACACAGACAAACCAACGAGGCAAACAGCTGATAGGCACAAAATACACAACACAAGGGCCTGGGCACGAGCCAAAAAATAGTCACTGTTTATGCCACTGGGTGAGAAATTTAGCCAGCCTGCCTCCCCGCCGTAATCAATTTCAACCAGCCGTTATTATCAGGAGGCAGCTGATATGGTCAAATCCGTCAGGTAGCAGTGGACACCTCTCCTGACCAGGGTCCCCAGTCCCGACTCTTTCCTTAAGAACAATACAGAATACCCATTGTCACCCGCAGACTTTAATTCTCACAAAAACTGCTAGCCTATTTTCCGTTAATACTCGCAAAAAAACAACTCTTACCTACTCTGGAGGCCTTTCCTCCTTTGCCCTGAACTTGTCTCATTAAATTTCGACCGGCCATATTTCCACTACCATAGTGAGGATTTTACTGGGCTGCCGGTCTCGTATCATTTTCAAATTTCAACTGGCCGTATCTTGAGGCATGCACAACCCCTTTTCCGAAACATCAAATTTCAACCGGCCATATCCTGTCACCCGCAGCTACGTAAAGGAGACAACTGCTTACCTTAAATCCTGTATCCAAATGGGTCGTCTGATCCCGTCAAGGTACCGGTCTCAGTGGGTGAGAGACAGAATGCTCGGTCGGACACGAGTAGCCGGAGGTAAACTACCTCGGGGCATCCTGCCTCTCAATTGTGTTTGATTCAAGCCCCCTGTCACTTACTCGGCCCGGAGAGACGTTCCCTATGTTGGGATCCGAGTCACGGCACCAAATATAAACGTAAATTTGCCAGATCAAATAACGACAGCACAAAAGATTGTTACTTATCCTTTCACCAGTTTATTTCTTCGAGCTCATCCGGCGACTAAACTTTGTCCCGATATCAGGGGAGAAGCATTTTCATCCCTCTGGTGGTTCAACAAGTTCACTGTTCGCCTTCCAGAACTGCTACAATTTATAAGGCCACTGATACGAAAGAACAATCAGTTTGATAAACATTCCAGCCAAGTCAATGGACTATTGATACGAAAGAACAATCAGTTTGATAGACACTCCATCCACTTTAATTGAAGAAAGGAATGTCCTACCTGGTTTATTGGAGCCAAATATAAGAACATCCACCAATTTATGTTTTAATTAAGAAAGGAACATACTGTCTAATTTCCATCAGGTACTGCCTTTTGTCGAACCCAAAAGGTGTGAAAAATCAGGAGACATCGTATGTGGATCTGTGTGAACTTTAACCCTTATCTTGCTCCAAAGAAGCAGCCATGAGACATTATTCAAACACGCTGCAGTTACTCACAAAATACACGGACATAGTCGGTACTTAACCCATGATTTACAGGAATCTGAAAATTCCCCCAATTCCCTTAAACTTTACCACTACCAGGCTATTTCATCCCGATGGGCCAATCACTGCCATTCTTTATAACACCATTCAACCAATTAATGTCATGCTATATAACCCTAGGTGATCGATCGCTACCTTTGTTTTAACCTGGTCGACCAATTGCTGCTCGTGATTGGCTAATCACTGCCATTCTGTAGCTTAACACAAAATGGGCATTCTTAAGGTAGGCAGTGAGGTGGGTGAAGGTGTACAGGGACCAGCCTTGGTTCATGGGGCACCGTGTACAGTTCTATAGAAAGGAGGTGATTGTCCAGGGGAAGGAGCAGAGGGGATTTGCCACTACATTGCCTAGGGCAAAGTATCTGTACAACTCTTCAGAGAGGTGAAAGGACACAGACTAGTTCAGATCAGATGGGTGAGGAGCTCCCTGTAAATCAGCTTCTGGGTTCTGTGGGTCAGGGAGGAAGACACTCCACGTGCAGGGGTTATAGCACAGCAAGCCCATTCCCTCAGCGAGAAGGACACAGCATGGGAACAGGCCCCTCTGCCTACGTTTGACCCATGTCCCTCTAAGCCTTTCCTATCCATGTACCTGCCCGTGTCTTTGAAATACTGTTAGCTTGTTCCAGATACAGGCCGCACTCTGGGTGAAAAGGTGGCCCGACAGGTTCCTATTAAATCTCTCCCCTCCCACCGTAAACCTGTGCCCTCTAGTTCTTGATTCCCCAACCGTGGGGAAAAGCGACTTGTGTGCATACACCTTGTCTGTGCCCCTTGTGGTTTTATACACCTCTCCAGGGTCACCCATCAGTCTGAAGAATAAAGACCCAACCTCCTCCTGTAACTCAGATCCTCAGACCCCGACAACATCCTCATAAACTCCCTCTGCACTCTCTCCATCTTAATAGCATCTTATCTGCAGCAGGGCGACCAAAACTGAAGACAGTGCGGCCTCGCCCACATCTCGTACACCTGTACTCTATGTCCTGACTGACGACGGCCAACGTGCCAAACGCATTCTTCACCACCTGTGACTCCTCTTTCAGAGAAACGTGTATTTCTGCTCATGGGTGCCTTCGTTCCACAAAGTTCCCCAGGGCCACTGGGGAAGTCCTATCCTGGTTTGTCTTCCCAAAATGCAACACCTCACCCTCAGTCACAGAGTTACACAGAACGCAGACAGGCGCTTCGACCAAACCGGTTCTTGTCTGACTGTGCCACACAGCGAGCTACTCTCATCTGGCCATGCTTGGCCCCTGACCCTCTAAACCTCTCCTATCCATGGATCTACCTGGAAGGTTTACAAGTGTTACCAATGTGCCCGACTCAACCAGTATTTCTGGCAGTTCGGTTCAAATGTGCACCACCCTCTGTGTGGAAAAGCTGCCCTTGATGTCCCTTTTCAATCTCTCACTTCTGACCTTAAACCTTTGCCCTGTTTTTAGCATCCCCTTCTTGGGGAGAAGAATCTGTGCTTTCACCCTGTCTGTGCCCATCGTGACCTTGTATACCCTATCGGGTCTCCCCTCGATCTCCTACATTCCAGGGATAAAGTCCAGGTCTGCACAACCTCTCCTTGTAACTCAGTCCAGACACCATCCTGGTAAATCTTTTCTGTACTATTTCTAGTTTAATAATATCTACCCTGTAGCAAGACTCAACTGTACACAACACTATGATTGTGGGTTCACCAAATTCTTGTGCAACCACAAAATAGCGTCCAAAGTCATGTTCTTAGTGCCTGAGTGCTGAAGACCGACGTGACAAATACCTTCTTCACCACTCTTTCAGGGAGCGATGCATTTGCACTTTGAGGCACCTCAGTTCCCTAACGTTCTCCAGGGTCCCACCGTCCACTCTGAGTGCCCTACTCCGACTTGACCTCCCAAAATGTAACACCTCACACTGGATTGAAAACCGTTTGCCAATCCTCAGTCGACATCATCGTCACAGTGTGCCCTGTTGTTTGGCGTGGGCGATCGTGGCCTTTCCATAACCATGATTGTTCTTGGCAGAGGTTTCTACGGAAGTGGCTTGGCCGCCTTTTGGGCAGTGTCTTCACAAGACGGCTGACCCAGGCCATGATCAATACTGTTCAGAGATTGTCTGGCGTCAGTGTTCGCATAACCAGGGCTTGTGATGTGCACCGGCTGCTCGTATGACCAAGCACATAACCTGCTGAAAAGATACCCCTGTCAGGTTTCATAACCTTCTACTCACTGTCTATAACACTATAGTGTCATCTGTAAACTGGGTACTAATCATCGAAAGTTTCCCCGGTGTTCAAATAGCGGACCTTCCCCCTGATTCTCACAGCTATGATTCTTCCCTCCCTGTCACTTGTAAAACTGCCATCTTCTTTCAGTTCCTTTATCTCTGCCACATCTGCTTTCAGGATGAGGCTTTTCATTCCAGAACTAATGAGATTTCCTCCTCCAAAGCCGGGGCTTTCCTTCCTCCACCATCAACGCTGCCCTCACCCCATCCACACCAGGGATAGGGTTCCTTTTGCCCTCACCTATCACCCCACCAGCCTCCGCATCCAGCCCACTACTCTCTGTAACTTCTGCCATCTCCAGTGGGATCCCACCACCAAGCTCATCTTTCCCTCCTGGTTCTTATCCTGGCAAGCAAAACAAGTGCTCCTCCCTCAGGGCCCCAAAACAGTCCTTCCAGGTGAGGCGACACTTCTGTGTGTCTGTTGGGGTCATCTACTCTATCCAGTGCTCCAGCTGTGGCCTCCTCTGTATCGGTGAGACCCAGTGTTGATCGGGAGACTGCGTCGCCGAGCACCTACGAAAAAAGCAGGATCTCTCGGTGGCCCCCATTACAATTCCACTTCCCATTCTGACATGTCAGTCCTTGGCCTCCTCTACTGCCATGATGAGGCCACGCTCAGGTTAGAGAAGCAACACTTTATATTCCAGCAACACACACAAAATGCAGCAGGTCAGACAGCATCTATAGGGAGAAGCGTTGTCCTGACGAAGGGTTTTGGCCCGAAACATCGTCTGTACTTCTCCCTATAGATGCTGCCTGGCCTGCTGCGTTCCACCAGCATTTTGTGTATGTTGCTTGAATTTCCAGCATCTGCAGATTTCCTCGTGTTTGCTTTTTGGTGCCATGGAACCCAACCATTAACCAATTCCCCTCTACCACCACTCTCCTCTGTCTAGCAGAATTAGTCCTTTTTAAACCCCTTTCTTTCTCCCTAGGCCTCCCGTCCCATGATCCTTTCGCTTCTCCAGCTTTTCCCTTTTGCCAATCACCTTTCCGGCTCTCAGCTTCACCCCACCCCCCTTCGGTCTTCTCCTATCATTTTGCATTTCCCTCTCCCCCCCCACTACTTTCAAATCTCTTACTATCTTTCCTTTCAGTTAGTCCTGACAAAGGGTCTCAAGGGTCTCAGCCCGAAACGTTGACAGCGCTTCTCCCTATAGATGCTGCCTGGCCTGCTGCGTTCCACCAGCATTTTGTGTGTGTTGCTTGAATTTCCAGCATCTGCAGATTTCCTCGTGTTTGACTTTATATTCCATCTGAGTAGCCTCCAACCCAAAGCATGAATATCGAATTCTTGAACTTCCGGTAAAATTCCCTTATTCCCGTTCCCTTTCGCCATATCTCCTTACCTGCCCATTACCTCCCTCTGCCCTTTATCTCTTTCACCAGTCGACTTCCCAGCTCTCCACCTCACCCCTCCCTCTCTCCCAATTTCACCTATCACCTTGTACTTCTTCCTCACCTCCTCCATCTGCTTACTCTGACTTCTCATCTTTTTTTTCCTGGTCCTGGTGAGAGGATTTGTCCCAAAACGTCAACCTTGCACTGTCTTTCACAGATGTTGCCTGGCCTGCTGAGTTGCTCCAGTATTTGGATTTCCAGCATCTCCAGATGTTCTTGTCTTTGTTACTACTAACCATACCTTGTACATTCACGCCCCAATCATTGATATGGATTATAGACAACAAAAGACCCAGCACTGACCCCTGTGCAACTTCACTAGATGCGGGACTCCAGTCTAACTCTACTTGCTACGACTGAGCCAATTATGAATCCTATTTGCGAACTCACCCCCGAATGTTAAACTACATTTGCCTTTCCTCTGCACACACATCCAGCCGACCAAGATCCCTCGCTAAATGCTGCTCAATACACGTCCACATTCTCGTTCACTCTCCTCACTCCCTCCCCACCCACCGTTCCCCCCCGCCCCTTCCCACCAATTCCCCTCACACACTCCCACTCTGTCTTGCATGTGCAGAAACACTTGACTGAGAGTGGAATTGAATCAGGGTCAGCGGGTTTAGTCCCGGCTTCACTTCGACCCTGTGCACCCAGTCCCAATTGTTGCAATAGTCCTTGGGAGCCAGTCCTTGCCCTGGTAATGGTGCTTGTGAGCCAATCACCTTGTGCCTTTTTGCCCGGTTGCTAGGAGTCGAGGAGCACGATGAGGAAGGCCGGGTCATCACCGCGGAGTTCAGCAAGTGCTTCCTGGTCACGGTCTACGTACCGAACTCTGGCCGGGGGCTGGTGCGGTTGGATTATCGCAAGACATGGGACAAGGACTTCCTTGCCTACCTTAAGGGGCTGGAGAGCAAGAAGCCACTGATCGTCTGCGGGGACCTCAACGTCGCCCACCAGGAGATCGACCTGAAGAACCCCAAGAGCAACAAGAAGTCGGCTGGCTTCACCCAGGAGGAGAGGGACGGCTTCAGCACCCTGCTGTCCGAGGGCTTCGTGGACACCTTCCGGCACCTCAACCCCGACGTTCCCTATGCCTACACCTTCTGGACCTTCATGGGCAACTGCCGGGCCAAGAACGTGGGCTGGCGGCTGGATTACTTCCTGCTGTCCCAGGCTCTGCTCCCCCAGCTGTGCGACAGCAAGATCCGCTCCAAGGCGCTGGGGTCTGACCATTGTCCCATCACCTTGCTGATGGCTCTCTGAGAACCCCGCCAACCTCGCCTCGCCCTGCTGATGGCCCTCTGAGGCCCCAATCTGTCCCCGTCAGCCTCCCGTTACCTTGAGGCCCTAGTGGCCTCTGCCACCAACTTCCCATCATCCCGACACCTCCGTCCTGCTAATGGATCTCCAAGAGCCTCACCGCCCTCCCCGTCCTGCTGAGGTAGACCCCATCCATCCATCACCCCTCCCCCTCAGGGATGCCGGGGTTTGTCCAGTGTCCAGTCACCCTGTGAGACCCCTCCATCACCCAGCGACCCTTCCCCATCACTCCCGTTCAAGCACCAGAGCTGGGAGACCTTCGTATTGTTGAAAGGAGGTGGCCAAGAGAATCATGCCCAGGTCAGCTGTGGCTTTACCACTTGGGGTACAGTTTACCCTGGGAACAGGTGGGGGTGGGGTATCCTGGGTTCAGTTTGGGCATGAGGTTGGGGTATGGTTTGCCTCAGGGAATAGTTTGAAATGGAGGTCCCTGCGTTTGGACAAGTTTCTCCTCGTTGGGTTTGATCTCGCCACCTCTTTTAAGCAACATGCCGGCTGGGTTTTTTTCCTGAAACGTCGTTTTACAGGAGCTGCATTTCTGCGGCTGTGGTCCGGGGAGGCTGTCTGGGAGAGCAAGGTCCTGGTTTAAGTGGAGACGTCCCCTCTACTGTGGTGTAACTCAGCACCGGGTGCTGTTCAGTGGTGCTTTTGCTTGAAATGTGTTTGGAACCGGATCACGTTAATAAAACAGACCCATTTTTAGAAATGTCTCGTGTATGTGTGTGTGTGTGTGAATGGAAAAGAAACTATTCATTGCTCCTCGCTCTGCAAATGCTGACGGTTTTAAGCACTTTAGATCGATTTTAAATGTGACCCCCACTTCCCCCAGCCACAAAGCAATGCCCAGAACTGTCCAGCAAAGCTTGGCGAGGACTGCATTCATGCAGAGCAGTAACCCTTCAGCATTCAGGCCGTATGCCTTTAAACCAGGGGTTCCCAACTTACTTTGTGTCATGACCAATACCATTAAGCAAGGGGTTCATGGACCCCAGCTTGAGAACCCTTGCTCTGAACCTTTCCTATCCATGTACCTGTCCAAGAATTTTTAAATATTGTTAATGTGCCTGCCTCAACCACTTCCTCTGACATTCCACATAAATACCACCCTTTGTGTAAAAGAAAAGTTGCCCTTCAGGTTCCTATTAAATCTCTCTCCTCCAACCTTAAATCTGTGCCCTCTAGTTCTTGATTTCCCCAGCCCTGGAGGGGGAAAAAAAATGTGTTCATGCTGTCTATACCCATCATAAGCCTATGTGGATTCCTAATCTCCCAAGAAAAAGGACCTAGCCTGCCCAATCTTCCTATAATACATAGCAGGGAGACCGAAACCAAATGTAATACTCCAAGTGTGACCTCGCTAGTGTCTTGTACAATCGCACCATGACATCCCAACTCCCCCCTTCAGTCTACCTGTGACACTATTTTTCAGTTGTGGCTGTGTCTCGATCACAATTCCTCCAGCCACTTTCACGAGCAGAGGTGTGGGAGGCAGCCCCTATTCAGTCTGTGTAAGGGGTGCTTCCATCTGTGGACAGTCCAATGCCAGAGGCTAATGCACAGTCATGGAGGTGATCATTCTGACTCCTTCCCCTTAACAGATTGAGGCATCAAACAAAGACATAGCCTCACATGCCTAGTGACTTGGTGACCTGGTTCCCTCTCACGTCCCACAGACGCGGAATCAGTGTGTTCATTTGCTATGTATAGGCACATGGAGGGTTAGTAAACAGGGGGTGAAGGTAAAATGGAGGGTTAGACTGATCTCGGAGTAGGTCACTGTCTCTAATTGATCTATCACCACTCCTGGCAGCGTGTTCCACGCATCCACCACTCTGTTGGGGAGAAAACTTGCCTCTTAAATCCCACACCCTTATGCTCCCGTCACCTTAAAGTTATACCCTCCCCATGCTGAGAAAATGCTTCTGGCTGTCCACTCTATCATGAGACATGAGACTATTTACTGTAACCAGTTAACCTGAACAACACCTTATATACCGGCTGGGTAGCCTCCAACCTGATGGCATGAACACTGACTTCTCTTACGTTAATGCCCCTCCTTACCCCATCCCTGATATATTTAGTTTCTCCCCCCCCCCCCCTTTTTTTCTCTTTGCCTGTTCTCCATCTCCCTCTGGTGCTCTCCTCCTTTCTTTCTCCCTAGGCCTCCCTCCCATGATCCTTTCCCTTCTCCAGCTCTGTATCCCTTTTGCCAATCACCTTTCCAGTTCTTAGCTTCACCCCACCCCCTCCGGTCTTCTATCATTTCGCATTTCCCCCCCCCCCCCCCCACTACTTTCAAATCTCTTACTATCTTTCCTTTCAGTTAGTCCTGACGAAGGGTCTCGGCCCGAAATGTCAACAGTGCTTCTCCCTATAGATGCTGCCTGGCCTGCTGCGTTCCACCAGCATTTTGTGTGTGTTGTTTGAATTTCCAGCATCTGCAGATTTCCTCATTTAACCTACCAACTGCTTTGTCTGGACTGTGGGAGGAAACCCACACAGATAGAAACTCCTTACAGGCAGCAGCAGGAATTGAACCCAGGATGCCTGTACTGTAGCGCTTGGTGCTAACCACTACACTCCCATGCCATCTTTAATCCAGACAGCATCCTGGCAAATCTCTTCTGCCTCCTTTTTAAAGCTTCCACATCCTTCCTATAATGAGGCACCTGGAACTGAATACTATACTCTCAAGTGTGATCTAACCAGGGTTTTATAAAGTTGTAACATTACCTCTTGAACCCCATTCCCTTGTCCGGGGTTGGGTGAGTGATCCAGTCACATGAGGACAGAGCTCCAGAAATCCGGGAGCTCCCACCTACACGCCACAGTCCATCTACAGGCTAGAACAGGCCGAACTCTACAATGGTCTAGGGGAGAGGGAGACAGGGTCCCAGTGACACTGGACTGTAATGTGTGTCCCTGGACACAGGGTGGGGGGGGGGAAACCAGAGACTGGGCTGTAGTGCAGCTCTTAAAACTCAGTCCCCCAACTAAGAAAGGCCAACACACCATACGTCTTCTTAACAACCATATTAATTTGCGCTGCAACTTTGAGAGATCTTTGGACGTGAAGCCCAAGATTGCTCTTTTCCTCCACACTGCTAAAAATCCTTAAATCCTGTGTCTTTGAGTTTGACCTTCCAAAGGACACAACTCCTGCAGCTAATTAGACAGCAGGAAGAACCTGAAGCCCAGGATGGAGTGGGAGCTCGGCACAGACTGACCAACCTGATTTGCTGACTGCTGTGAGGGGGCCAGACAGGAATGAGGGGTGATCTGCAACATGCAGGTTTTCTCTCCCAGGGCGTAAATGTCAAAACCAGGAGGGCAATGGTTAAGTTGAAGGGGGTAAGTTCAAAAGAGGGTGATGGTGGGGCCAGACACGATAGAGGTGTTATAGACATGCAGGAAGAAGGGATTTGGTGGTGACACCATGGGCTGAACGCCATCCCTATGCTGTCTTGTCTAAAACGGAACAGCGCTCCAAACCAGGGTTAAAATCATTTACCCTTTATTGTTAAATCAACATAAAATTAATTTCCACTGTTAAATAGAAGGCATGATACAGCAAGCGTAGTGATTAGTGTGATCCAACAAGCGAAGGAGCTGTGTGCAAACCCAGTGCCACAGCTCAGTCCAGTACCATAGAGTGCACCACCCACCCCCTCACCCCACAGGAACGGGGGGGGGGGGGGAAGGAGGGCAATACTGATCCACCAATCGGGAGTTAGATAAACCAATCCAATCGGTGGGGGGAAGAGCAGAGGTAGACTAATCCACCAATGGGGAGGGGGGTCAGAGGTAGACTGATCCACCAAAGGAGCACAAAGGTGGACCAATCCACCAATGGGGAGACAGAAACCAATGCACCATTGGATGGGGGGGGGTGAGAGGGGGAAGAGAGACAAGATAGATTGATCCACCAATGGGGCACAGAAATACACAAATTTACCAATGGGGGAACAGAGATACGTCGATCCACCAATGGGGAAGACAGATACACACCGATCAACCAATAGGAGCCAGACACCCTTAAAGGAGCGCCAATTACCCATGATACCTTCCAGCCACACAGACCCGCATCTGCCATGGGGAAACACCGATCCCACGACTCTGCGCGCAGCGGATAGGCCTGTGCCTGCCCATTCCCTTGTCCTGGGTTGGGTGTCACACGAGGACAGAACTCCCACCTGCACAGCACGGTCCATCTGCAAGACCTGCCCCAAGCTGGGACAGGCCGAACTCTACAGTGGCCAGGGTGAATGGTCTGGGGGAGAGGGAGACACAGTCCCAGTGACACTGGGCTGAAGTGTGAGTCCCTGGACACAGGGCAGGGCAGGAAGGGGAGTGGGGGGGGGGGGGGGGTGTGACCAGAAATTAGGCTGTAGTGTGGGTCCCTGGACACTGGGCAGGGGAGTGAGGGGGGGAATGAGTCCCTGGACAGGGTTGGGAGAGAGGGTGACTGGATCCCGGGTGTAGTGCAGGTCACCAGACAGGGTGGGGAACGAGGGGGTGACCGGACACTGGACTGTAGTACGGGTCACTGGACACAGGCTCCTTGGAAAATGGCTGCGTGGTCCCTCAGTCCGTCAGTTTGCTCCTCAGTGCATTGAGTGGCTCCGTCTAGGATGTGCAGTTTCCCGATGATTCCAGGGTCCGGGGCCCTTTCTCTGATCAGGAGAAGTTCTGGATGGGGTGACTGACCCTCATGCAGCCCCAGTAGCAGGCCCGCACCAGGCAACAGACGCTCAGGGTGATGGGCACTGCCCAGGCAGCGTAGATCCCATGGTAGTGTCTGGCGTTCCTCCACGTCGTCGCCTGCAGAGCAGATTCAGAGGTCAAAGATCACACAGCAGGGGAAGAGGCCCTTTGGCCCAAATGCTTCATGCTAACCAAGATTCCCAACTGAGCCTGTCCGTCCTTTCCCGTCCATGTACCTGTCCAAGTGTCTCCTAAATGTTGTTAATGTACCGGCCTCAACCACTTCCTCTGGCAGCTCATACCATATGCGGGCCACCCCTCAGGCTCCTGTTAAATCATCCCGTTTTCACCTTAAATCTGTACCTCTGGTTCTTGATTCCCCAACCCTGGGGAGAAAGACTCGTGTTTTTATACACCTCCAAAAGATCATCCCTCAGTCTCCCACACTCCAAGGAATAAAGTCCCAGTCTGTTCAACCCCTCTCCATAACTCAGTCCCTCGAGTCTTGGCAACGTCTTCTGCTCTCTCTCCAGCTTAATGGCATCGACCAAAACTGAACACAAGTGAGGCCTCAAACATAGAAACAGAAAAAATTATGAAAGGTAGATAGAGGCAGGAAAGTTGTTTCCACTAGTAGGCGAGTCTAGAACTAGGAGACACGGCCTCAAGACTTGAGGGAGTAGAGATGGAGAAGAGGAAGAACTGCTTTTCCCAGAGAATTCTCTGCATGAAGCGGTGGAGGCTACCTCAGTAAATACATTTAAGGTTGGATAGATTTTTGCACAGTAAGGGATTAAGGGTTACGGGGAAAGGTCAGATAGGTGGGTGGAGATGAGTCCATGGTTAGATCAACAATGATCTTCTTGAATGGCAGAACAGGCTCGACGGGCCAGATGGCCATCTCCTGCTCCTATTTCTTATGTTGTGTTCACCAACGCCTTTTATAACCGCAACATGTCGTCCCAACTCCAGCACTCAGTGCCCTGACTGATGAAGGCCAAGACCTGTCTACTTGTGACTCCACTTTCAGGGAAAAATGTACCTGTACTCCTGGGTGCTTCTGCTCTACAACGCTCCCCAGGTCTCTGCCGTTCACTGTGAAAGTCCTGCCCCATTTGCCCCCCCCCCCCACCAAAGTGCAACACCTGGTACTCATCCAAATTAAACTCCATTTCCCGCTCACCCAGCTGATCAACGTCCCTCTGTAAATCCAGATAACTATCTTCACTGTCAACGACACCACCTATTGGAGTGTCATCTGCAAATGTACTAACCCTGCCTTGAACCTGCTCGTCCTGAGTCGTCGATACAGATGGCAAAGAGCAAAGGTCCCAGCCCCAAGCCCTAGGGAACACCTAGGGCCCTCTGGGGGAGGGTGGTTACAGTCCGAGAAACAACCTCCCACCTATCACTGACTCTTCTGGAGACAGGTCATCAGTTCAATTCAAGCAGTTCCCACAGCCCCTTCCCCTCAACCATCACAGACCTACCTCAGCAGGAGGCATCTTCAGCCTCTCCAGGAGCCCCACACCAGACAACATCCTGGTCAGATCCCACTCTAGTGCAGTCATGAGCAGGGTATTGATCAGTTACAGGGTCAGAGAGCAGAGTATTGATCAGGTGACAGGGTCAGAGTGCAGAGTTTTAATCAGACACCTCAGCGAGAAAGGATAGAGTGATACCTGAGAATTGATCAAATTTCGACAGGCCACACGACCGGACACTTACTGCCACTACAGCCGAGACGACGGCCAACAGGAATCCGAGGCTGAAAATCCAAAGGCACCGTTTGCGGGGATACCTCCTCCCGATCGAAGATCTGGGAGACGAGAGGGGAGAGTTCAGTGCGTGATGTAAAGGAAGCAGAGGAGAAAACCCTGTCAGGACAGACGGCTGCACTGAGAGCGAGCAGTGGGTCTGAAAGTGGGGAAGGCCATTTAGCCCATCAATCCCTCTCCCAATTCTCATTATGGGAATACAGTGGAGAGACATAGGCAGGGACAGAGTTACTTGGGGTGGTGACAGACAGCCAAGGAGTAATAGGTGGATTGGGGGGAGTGGGGGTAGGTGTGAAGAGTTGTGGGGTGGGGGAAAGGTGGCTGTGAGGCTCCATAAGGGAAGGGAGGGGTAGACAGGGAAAAAAGGGAGGAGGAGGAGGGGAGTTGCGAGAGAAAGGGGAGGGAAGGGGGGTAGAGGTGGACTGGGACGGGGAGGGAAGTGAGGAGGAGTGGTAAGAGCAAGTAGGGATGGGGGAAGGGAGAGGGGAGGGGAGTGGAAGGGGTGTGGCAGTTGCCTTGGGGGAGAAGGGGAAGGGGTGGCGGAGTTTTCAGGCTTGGGTCCAGCGAACGGGGGAGCGATGTCATACTCACACATGACGACAATGTGGACAGCGAGCGAGAGTCCGGTCCGTGAACTCCCTCCACTGCAACACAGAGAGAGAGCCAATGAGACTGTCCCTCACCCCTCACGTCGCCCTTCCTCACCCTCACCCAAACCTCCACCTCCACATCCCCTCCCTCACACTCACCAGGAAGGTGTGCTTGCAGTGGCCACAGATGACGCGGACCCCAGGAGGCTGGGGCTCAGGCTCAGGACTGCTGGGCCCCGCACGCACAGGCCCCAGGTTGATGATCCGTTTACTGGGAGGGGGGGGGGGCAGAGAGCAGAACACAGAGAGCAGTCAGCGCGGTGTATACCCCAGACAGGTGAGCCCATCAGACCACCATCTCCCCCCTCCCCCCCCCCCCCCCCCCCCGTGGTCCATCACTACTCCCCCACACATGGTGTATCTCAGTGCCTCTCCCTATATTGTATACTGAACGGTATTCTCCCCTTCCCGCTCCCTCTCAGGGGAGATCCGTACACTGACCAGTGTCTCTCAGGGGGAGATCCGTACACTGACCGTTGTCTCTCAGGGGGAGATCTGTACACTGACCAGTGTCTCTCATTCCCTCTCTCTCAGGGGAGATCCGTACACTGACCAGTGTCTCTCAGGGGGAGATCTGTACACTGGCCGGTGTCTCTCGGGGGGAGATCTGTACACTGGCCAGTGTCTCTCAGGGGGAGATCTGTACACTGACCGGTGTCTCTCAGGGGGAGATCTGTACACTGACCCGTGTATCTCAGGGGAGGATCTGTACACTGACCGGTGTCTCTCAGGGGGAGATCTGTACACTGACCCGTGTATCTCAGGGGGAGATCTGTACACTGACCGGGGTCTCACAGGGGGAGATCTGTACACTGACCGGTGTCTCTCGGGGAAGATCTGTACACTGACCGGTGTCTCTCAGGGGGAGATCTGTACACTGACCCGTGTCTCTCAGGGGGAGATCTGTACACTGACCCGTGTCTGTCTGTCTGTCACTCTCTATACCCCCCACCACCACAGGCCGATACCTGTACTTTTAACGGTGCTCTCACCAGTACGGCCGGGGACAAGCGATCCTCTGCGAGGTGACTTTGCAGATGAGGAGACAGTTGCAGGGACACCGGACATACTTCTTCCCCACGGGGGCATTCTTTATGGGCTGAGCGGAGGAAAGAAAGAGGAGGATGAGCCTGGTGCGCGACTTGATGAGCTCCCCCACCCCCTACCTCGGCGGCAGCCCTCACCGTGGCTTCGTTGCAGACGCCACACTTCACGACGTGCTGTTGCATCTTGCCCTCCACGTTGATCAGGGACTGGCAGACCCGGCAGTTGATCATCGGGGTGCTGCCACTCTCGGGGCTGGTCATCGGGGAGTAGGGCGGGGGGTCCTCGCTGGGCAGGAGTGTGGGGGCCGTGGCCGGTGTCTCGGGGAACTCCGCGAAACCTGGCAAACAACAGGAACACAGGATGGGCGTCAATGACACCGCGCAACTGGCTGGGGGGGGGGGGGGGGGGGCTTCAGACCACACAACAATGGGCTAAGTACAGTACTGTGTCAGTCACACTGTACAACAGGCCCATACAGTACAGGCGGGGATGATGGCAGTCACTACAGGTGAACAGAATGTATACACTACAAGCAGAGGGGACAACAGTCGCACTGCAGAACAACCAACATATAACACAGGCATGCAGACTGGCAGGCTCTGCACTTGAACAGGCTATATACAGTACAGGGGAAGGGGTTGTAAATCTCACTGCACAACGGTCTCTGTACGGTACAGTCTGAGTAGATGTCACACTGTACACAGTCTCCATACAGTACAAGCTAAGGGATGTCAGTCACTCTACAGAGTCTCTGTACAATACAAAGGATACAGTACAGGCTAAGGAGATGTCAGTCACGCTGCACAACAGTCTCAGGATAATACAGGCTAAGGGGATGTCAGTCACACTGTACACAGTCTCCATACAAGCAAAGGGATGTCAGTTACATTGTAGTAGAGTCAGGAGACGTCAGTCACACTGTACAGGCAGTGTGGGCATCAGTAGTGCCAATTCTCCCATCCTACTCCCCTCCTGCAGCGCCTACCATCACTCGCGAATAGATTGAACCTCTGGCTGTTTACCCTCCCATCCAACTGATCCTGGTCTCCAACCATGGTCCTGCCCACCACAACCCTGTACGTTGGCAACACGGGCGAACAATCTCCACCTGGTATCACACCTAGGTGATGAAGAGGAAGGAGAAGTGGAGAAACGGGAGAGAAGGGAGGGGGAAGGTGGTGAGACGGGGGGGAGGGCGGGTGGCAGGAACCTCACCTATCCCATCTCTTCTGGGCCCCAATCAGTGATAGGAGAGCCGGGGGTCACCAGAGAGGAGGGTGGGTCCACACTGGAGGGGTGTGACCGTAGGGAAAGAGCAGGTTTATAAAGTCGGGGGAGGAGGGCTGAACAGGACAGGGCAGCCCCACAGCCGTATCTATAGGAGCAAAACCAAATGGGGAGGTGGCAGAGATAATAGGGAAATGGCAGGTAGTGGGCAGAGATAATGGGGAAGGGGCAAGTCCATTGGTCTCCTGGGTGGATTGGATGAGGCTAACAGGAAAGGGGCAGGGTCGCGGGGGCGTGGCTAAAGGGAAGAAGCGTGCAGTGGGCGGGGCTAATGAGAAAGGGGGCAGGTCCCCTGGGCTGACTTTGCGGGTCTAATGGGGAAGGGGCGAGTGGTGGGCGGGGCAGGTAGTGGGCGTGTCCACGTGGGGTGGAAAGGTGGGGCTAATGAGGAGGGCGAGTTGAGCGCCCCCAGGTCCCGACGCTCACGTGACCCGCCCCCTCCCCTCGGCCCGTACCCCGAGTCTCGGCCTCGCCTCACCTGCCGGCTTCGAGAGGTGCACGAAGGGCGGGGTGGGGAGTCCGGTGAGGCCCGGGCCGGGGGCCGGGGCCGAGGCCGGGACCCCGCCGCCCTCCTCCAACCCTCCGCCGGGCAGCAGCGGCGATCGCTCCCCGCTCCCGGCCATGGCGGCTGGCGTATGACCTCAGCGCGTCGTCGCCCCCTGACGTCAGCGGTATCGCCCCGCCCCAGAGATCCCATCCCTTTAAAGTGGGCGAGACCAGCTAGCTGATCCCTTTAAAGTGTGGCGACAGGAAAAGTCTCACTGCTCCTCTCTCCCTCACCCCTCTCCCTCAACCCCTTCTCTCCCTCAACCCCTTCTCTCCCCCCTCTCCCTCACCCTCCCTCTCCCTCACCCTCTCTCTCCCTCATCCTCTCTCTCCCTCATTCCCTTCTCTGCCTCACCTGTCTCACCCCCTTCTCTCTCCACCTCTCCTCCTTCCCCACTCCCCCTTCCACCCACTCCTTCTCTTCCCCATCACCACACCCATCTTTCACCCCTCTTACCCTTCCCCCTCCCTCCCTCCCTCCCACCCACACCTACTCCCCACTCTCTCACTCACTCCCTCACACCTCCCCTCTCTCCCCACTCACCCCCTTCCCTCCCCTTCTCCCCTACCACCACCACCACTTCCCCCTCTCCTCTGCACTCCCACCTCCTCTACCACTCCTTCCTCTCTCCCCCTCACCCCAAACCCCCTTCTCACCCCTTCTCTCCATCTCACACCAACATCCCCATCTCTCTCAGCCCCTCACTACCAACCCCCTCTCCACCACCCCCTCAACCCCTGTCTCTCTCACCCCTCTCCTACTACCACTCCTTCCCCTTGCCCCCTTTCTCCTTTCCCCCACTCTCTCCCCACAGCCCCTCCTCCTCCCCCTCACCCCTTCTCCCCATCTCTCTCACCGCCCCACCCACAGTGACACATTCTTCATTCTCCCGGTCCATGAAACGCCAATAAAAAAGCCCAGATACCCAAAAGGCAAGAGGGAACCAATCAGTGAAACCCAGGCTGGGTCCACAGAAAGCAACTCACCATAAATTCAGGTGGAGTGATACTGAATACCCTGTAAACACTGTCAATTTAACCCATGCAATCCCAGGCATACAGATGCCAGGTAATGATGTTTAAAAATATCATTACCCTCAGAATTACATGCCTTTCCTTATCCTGGTCCTGGGATAAACACGAGCCGGACCTGATCAGTCCTGTCTGGGTTGCCTCATGGAGAAAGTCTAATGATTAAAGACCCGAAACGCCCAACAATCCGAGGATGCATTACTGATGATGTGTCCCAGTGCACACCCGGTTCGTTGAACCAAGTGGACCACGATAATGAAAGGTATGTGCCAGATTAACCTGGCTTCAACACACGAGCCTATCCACCATAGCACCTCATACCTCACCACTCAAAACTCCACAGCCTTACCTCTTCCAGCCACATACATACATCCACCAACCCAACACTCAAACCTAATCCTAAGGTCCAAAAGGGGCACAAACCCTAGGCACATCCTGATTAACCCCGGCCACACCCCCACCAACCCGATGACCTGTGTCAGGAGGGGCAAGATCCAAGAAAGGCAAATGTTGGGCCTGGTTAATGAAGGCACGGGCCAGATCAAAGAAGGCAGGGTTGCATGACACTGAATCTCAAGTGACAAGATCAAAAAGCACAAGAGGGCTGATTCGCCTACTGCCCGAATACTCTCAACCTAACCCAAACTCTAAATCTACCCCACTCTTGTCCCCCCACTTGCCCATTCCCCTCACTAACCCCCTCACCACACTCCCCTCACTACCCCCTCAACCTCCACACCACCCCTCTCGCTCCAGCCCTGCCCCTCTAGCTCCGCCCCCTCTCTCCCTCACCCCCTTTCCCTCCCTCCCCTTCTCTCTCCCTCTTCCACCCTCTCTCTTCCCCCCCCATTTTTCTATTTTATCATATATTTCATTGTTAACAAATTTCACGACACAGGCCGGTGATATTAAATCTGATTCTGATCATCATCATGCACCGTGTCATATGACATCATCATTATGCGCCGCGTCGTATCACGTGGGCGATCATGGTCTTTCCAAGAACCAGCTTGCTCTTGGCAAGTTCCTCCGCAGAAGCAGTTTCTTCTGGGCAGTGTGTCGTTAGAAGACGGGTGACCCCAGCCATTATCAATACCCTTCAGAGACTGTCTGCCTGGAGTCAGTGGTCACATAACCAGGACTTGCGATCTGCACCGGCTGCTCATACGACCGTCCATCACCCGCTCCCACGTGACCCTGATCGGGGGGGCTAAGCAGGTGCTACTCCTTGCCCAAGGGTGACCTGCAGACTAGAGAGGGAAGGAATGCCTTACACCTCCTCTGGTAGAGACGTATCCTCACCCTGCCACCTGAACTTATTGTCACTGATGGACATTTTTAATGCACCGCACTGTACTGCGAAACAACAGAATTCTCAGCATGTGTCGGTGATGATAAATCCAATTTTAGGGCAGGGAATCCCGTGCACAAGGGGCTGCAGAAGGTTGTAGCCTCTGATGGCCACAACCCTCCCCACCACTGAGACCATCGTCAAGAGGCAGTGAGGACCCTCACTCACCGGGACACGCCCTCCTCTCGTTGCTACCATCAGGAAGGAGGTTCGGGAGCCTGAAGGGAACGCGGGGGAACAGCCCTTCCCCCCCTCCGCCATCAAATTTCTGA
The DNA here is from genome assembly GCF_048418815.1 of Hemitrygon akajei. Lineage (NCBI taxonomy): Eukaryota > Metazoa > Chordata > Chondrichthyes > Myliobatiformes > Dasyatidae > Hemitrygon > Hemitrygon akajei. The sequence continues at coordinate 27,659,144 of NC_133148.1, read as the reverse complement.
ATGGTCCATGAGCCCGACCTCACTGTTCCCCTTTTGCTTTATGTTGCAAATCATAGTGAGCTCAGAGGCAAATGCAAACACAAAACACTGGAGCAACTCAGCAGGTCAGGCAGCATCGATGGAGGGGAATAGACAGAATCAGGTTTATTATCACCGGCCTGTGACGTGAAATTTGTTAACTTAGCAGCAGCAGTTCAATGCAATACGTAATCCAGCAGAGAGAAAAATCAGTAAGTAAATTGAATACAATAAATATATGTGTGTGTATTAAATAGATTAAAATAGTGCAAAAACGGAAATTATATATATAAAAGTGAGGTAGAGTTCATGGGCTCAAAGTCCATTTAGGAATCGGATGGCAGAGGGGAAGAAGCTGTTCCTGAATCGCAGAGTGTGTGTCTTCAGGCTTCTGTACCTCCTACCTGATGGTAACAGTGAGAACAAGGCATGGCCTGGGTGATGAGGGTCCTTACTGATGGATGCTGCCTTTCTGAGGCACCAACCTCACTACAGGAAGGATGTGCACATTATAGAGAGAGTGCCGAGGAGACTTACAGGGGGTTGCCAGGATGGGGGAGCATACCTTATGAGAACAGGTTGAGTGAACCTGGCCTTTTCTCCTTGGAGCGACGGAGGATGAGAGGTGACCTGATAGAGGGGTATAAGATGATGAGAGGCATTGATCGTGAGGATAGCCAGAGGCTTTTTCCCAAAGATGAAATGGTTAACATGGGGGGGGGGGGGGCATATAGTTTTATGGTGCTTGGAAGCAGATACAAGGGGAATGTCAGAGCCAAGCTTTTCACACCAAGAAAAACTTAGTGGGTGCGTGGAATGCACTGCCAGTGAAGGTGGTGGAGGCGGATACAATAGGGTCTTTTAAGAGACTTAGATAGTTACATAATTATAATAGGCATCTGTTAGTCTCGAGAGACTGTGGATTTGCGCCTTGGAAAGTTTCCAGGGCACAGACCTGGGCAGGGTTGTTTGGGAGACCAGCAGTTGCCCATGCTGCAAGTCTCCCCTCTCCACGCCACCGATGTTGTCCAAGGGAAGGGCACTAGGACCCATACAGCTTGGCACCGGTGTCGTCGCAGAGCAATGTGTGGTTAAGTGCCTTGTTCAAGGACACAACACGCAGCCTCAGCCAAGGCTCGAACTAGCGACCTTCAGATCACTAGACCGACGCCTTAACGATCTGAATGGTGTCAAGTTAGGAAAAGGGGAAGTACAACGAGATCTAGGTATTCTTGTACATCAGTCAATGAAAGCAAGTATGCAGGTACAGCAGGCAGTGAAGAAAGCTAATGGCATGCTGGCCTTTATAACAAGAGGTATTGAGTATAGGAGTAAAGAGGTCCTTCTGCAGCTGTACAGGGCCCTGGTGAGACCCCACCTGGAGTATTGTGCGCAGTTTTGGTCTCCAAATTTGAGAAAGGACATTCTTGCTATTGAGGGAGTGGAGCGTAGGTTCACGAGGTTAATTTCCGGGATGGCGGGACTGTCATATGTTGAAAGATTGGAGCAACTGGGCTTGTATACACTGGAATTTAGAAGGATGAGAGGGGATCTGATTGAAACATATAAGATTATTAAGGGATTGGACACACTAGAGGCAGGAAACATGTTCCCGCTGTTGGGGGAGTCCAGAACCAGAGGCCACAGTTTAAGAATAAGGGGTAGGCCATTTAGATTGGAGTTGAGGAAAAACTTTTTCACCCAGAGAGTTGTGGATATGTGGAATGCTCTGCCTCAGAAGGCAGTGGAGGCCAATTCTCTGGATGCATTCAAGAAAGAGTTAGATAGAGCTCTTAAAGATAGCGGAATCAGGGATATGGGGAGAAGGCAGGAACGGGGTACTGATTGCGGATGATCAGCCATGATCACATTGAATGGCGGTGCTGGCTCGAAGGGCCGAATGGCCTACTCTTACACCTATTGTCTATTGTCTATTAACCTCTTGGCCATGTGCCAACACATAGATAGGTATACGGAGCTTAGAAAAATAGAGGGCTATGTGGTAAGGAAATTCTAGGCAGTTTCTAGAGTGAGTTGTGTGGTCGGTACAACATTGTGGGCCGAAGGGCCTGTAACGTGCTGTAAATTTCTATGTTTTATGTTCTATGTCTTGGTTACTATGGAGGCTTAGTGCCCAAGATGGAGCTGACTAATTTTAAACTTTTGTAGTTTTGTTCGGTCCTGTGCAGTAGTAACCTATACAACAGTGATGCAGTCTTTCAGAATACTTTCCACGGTACATTTGTAGAAGTTTTTGAGTATTTTAATGACAAGCCAAATCTCTTCAGACGCTGTCTTGCCTTCTTTATAGCTGCATCGATACGTTGGGACCAGGTTAGATCCTCAGAATTCTTGACACCCAGGAACTTGAAACTGCTCACACTCTCCGCTTCTGATTCCTCTATGAGGATTGGTGTGTGTTCCTTCATCTTACCCTTCCTGAAGTCCACAATCGGCACTTTCTGACATTAAGTGCAAGGTTGTTGCTGCGACATCTCCACACTAGCTGGTATATCTCGCTCCTGTATCTCCCTCTTATCTCCATCTGAGATTCTACCAACACTGGTTGTATCATCAGCAAATTCATAGATGGTATTTGATCTATGCCTAGCCACACAGTCATGGGTATAGAGAGAGTAGAGCAGTGGGCTAAGCACACACCCCTGAGGTGCACCAGTGTTGATCGTCAGCAAGGAGGTGGTATTATCACCAATCCGCACAGATTGTGATTTTCTGATAGGAAATCAAGGATCTGATTGCAGAGGGAGGCACAGAGGCCCCAGTTCTGTAGCTTATCAATCAGGACTGTGGGAATGATGGTGTTAAACACTGAGCTCTAGTCAATGAACAACATCCTGACGTAGGTGTTTGTATTGTCCAGGTGACCTAAGGCCGTGTGGAGAGCCATTGAGATTGTGTCTGTTGTTGACCTATTGTGGCGATAGGCAAATTGCAGTGGGTCCAGATCTATGCTGAGACAGGAGTTGATTCTAGCCATGACCAATCTCTCAAAACATTTCATCACTAGCTGTGAGTGCTACTGGGCGGTAGTCAGTAAGGCAGATCACTCTACTCTTCTTAGGCACTGGTGGAATTATTGCCTTTTTGAAGCAGGTGGTAACTTCCAACCAAAGCAGTGAGAAGTTGAAAATGTCCTTGAATACTCCCGCCAGTTGGCTGGCATGTGTTCAGAGCCTCACCAAGTACTCCATCAGGGCCTGCCGGCTTGCAAGTGTTCACCCTCCTGACATCGGCCCTCCCAGACAGAATCACAGAGTCGCCTGGTTCAGCAGGGATCTTTACAGCCGCAGTTATATTCTCCCTTTCAAACGTTTCGGGCTGAGACGCTTCTTCAGGACTGAGAAGGAAGGAGGAATATGCCAGAATATAAATGGGGGGGGGGGGGGTTCTTTTGCTTTAAACTGTCCTGCTGTTGCAAAACAAAAAACAAATCCATGATATGTGTCAGTGATAATAAACCTGATTGTGACTGTGAGTGTTGAGATTGTGAGAGAGGGAGAGGGGAGTGTGAGATGGAGGCAAGGACAGTGAGGGATAATGTCACAAAGAAGAGAAAATCTGCGGATGCTGGAAATCAAAGCAACACACACACACACACACACACACACACACACACACACACACACACACACACACACACACACACACACACACACACACACACACACACACACACACACACACACACACACACACACACACACACACACACACACACACCCGGAGGAACTCAGCAGGCCGGTCAGTATCTATGGAAAAGTGTTCGGTGCATGGCCTAGTGGATAAGGCATCGGTCTAGTGAAGGTCACTGGTTCGAGCCTCAGCTGAGGGCACGTGTTTGTCCTTGAGTAAGCGACTTAACCACACATTGCACTGCGACGACACCGGTGCCAAGCTGCATGGGTCCTAATGCCCTTCCCTTGGACAACATCGGTGGCGTGGAGAGGGGAAGGCCTGCAGCTTGGGCAACTGCCGGTCTCCCATACAACCCTGCCCAGGTGTGCGCCCTGGAAACCTTCCAAGGCGCACATCCATTCTCTCACGAGACTAACGGATGCCTATTACTATTATTATCTATGGAAAAGAGTAAACAGTCGACTTGTTGGGCCGAGACCCTTTGTCGGGACTGGGGGAAAAAGATGAAGAGTCAAAGTAAGAAGGTGGGGTGAGGGAGAAAGAAGTACAAGGTTTGGAGGCTGTATCCAGAGATACCGGCCACGTGACAGACGCACCTGCCACCTGGCTGTTCGGAGGACACACACATGCCAATCAACATTTGGTTGCACCGCCACCTGGCTGTTCGGAGGACACACCACACGCCAATCAACATTTGGTGCACTGCCACCTGGCGGTTCGGAGGACACACCACATGCCAATCAACATTTGGTGCACTGCCACCTGGCTGTTCGGAGGGACACACCACATGCCAATCAACATTTGGTGCACTGCCACCTGGCTGTTCGGAGGACACACCACATGCCTATCAACATTTGGTGCACCGCCACCTGGCTGTTCGGAGGACACACCACATGCCAATCAACATTTGGTGCACCGCCACCTGGCTGTTCGGAGGACACACCACACGCCAATCAACATTTGGTGCACTGCCACCTGGCGGTTCGGAGGACACACCACATGCCAATCAACATTTGGTGCACTGCCACCTGGCTGTTCGGAGGACACACCACATGCCAATCAACATTTGGTGCACTGCCACCTGGCTGTTCGGAGGACACACCAACATGCCTATCAACATTTGTGTGCACCGCCACCTGGGCTGTTCGGAGGACACACCACATGCCAATCAACATTTGGTGCACCGCCACCCTGGCTGTTCGGAGGACACACCACATGCCTATCAACATTTGGTGCACTGCCACCTGGCAGTCGGAGGACACACCACACGCCAATCAACATTTGGTGCACTGCCACCTGGCGGTCGGAGGACACACCACATGCCAATCAACATTTGGTCCCTCCCAACTAATCAATGCACACCTAAATTATTGGTCACCTTAATTGGATAATCTCGCCCAGCCCCATGCTATAAAAGTTGAGACGTGCCTGGCTCGGTCTCTCTTACAGACCACTACATTGAAGGTAAGTGCATTGATTTATGTTTGGGAAGGTCTATCGTTTGTCCTGGTAAGGGAGCCGCAGCTATCCAATGTCAAGGGGGATAGCTATTGTAGTGCTTTTCCCTTGTTCTTTGTTTGTGTAACCGTACCCTGTCCCCACACCGCTTCCTGTGTATTGTAATTGCTTGTGTTGACCCGACTTCCCCTTGTAAATAAATTCTTATTATTAAAACTGTGTGTGTCCAGGCCTCTACTGTTGAGACTCAAAGAACCAGTTATTTTCCATCACAACATTTGGTGCTGCAGAGCAGGGTTTCATAGGTTTTGGCTGGACACAAGCACAGGGGATAATGTTCTGGAATAAGGGGAAGAAAGCCAGTGCAGGCACCCAGGATAAGATCCCCGGGGTGAGCTGATGAAAGGGAGGGATTTGAGAGTCTGGCCAGCGTGCTGGCAGACCACGGAAAACCAGTGGACTGGTCTGAGCAGTTAGAGCCCCCTGGAGAGAAGCTGGGCCATCATGTGGTCCTCCCTCCTGAAGGAATCAGGGTTCCCCAAAGCCAAGGGGAGTCCAAGGGGTGCCTTCTGGTTGTTTGCGTCCCTGCTGAGACGCCAGGTTAGAATTACTGATCACCTGCAGCACTTGTGTGGTCAGAAGGACAGGGAAATTGAAGACCTCAGTCAGCGTTGTTGCACGCTGAAGGAAGCAGCACAGGCTGCCCAGGCCCGAGCCAACGACCTTGAAGTTAGGGGGAACTGAACTTGCCTGTCGCCTCATAAAACTTCAGCAGGCCAGGGCAGCCAGGACCCATTAAAGATTCGAGCCTTAGTCCAGTGTGACGACAAGCTGGACGCATGGCTGGGGGATGGGGACATCTGGCTGGATAGTGACAACGAGGGGGTGCCCCAGGAACCAAGGGTCCCACAACCACCCTTCCCCCTTCTCACCCGAGCTCCAACATGCCCGACCCGTACACCACGCGGTCCCAGGTTCACCACAGGGAGGAAAGGAGGACGAGCGGCAGATGGCCAGGCCTTCCCCTAGTCACTCGGAGACCCAGGACTTCTCCCCCAAGGAACTGACCCCAGTTGGTGGATCACTACAGCCAACGACAGGGTGAGGCACCCTCGCGGCCTGGCTGCTCCGGCTATGGGACGAAAGGGGTGCCCAACCTCAGCCTCTCCCATCAGGAGGCAAGTGCCCTGGGAAGCCTCTCTGACCAGCAGAGCATAAACAATGCGCTTGTGGGCGCCACAAGCAGAAATCTGCGACGGCACAACCCTGTGGGGATCGGGTAGTGACCGCGGTACGAGCTCGCTATCCCACACTTCTGGAGCCCACGGGCGCCCGCAATGGGGTACGGTCAGTGAGGACACCCGGGTTATCAGGGAATGGGCACTGGTCAACGGCATCTATCAAGGTGCCTGCGACCGTAACTTCCTTGAAAACACACGAGTGACTGGTGCCCTAGCGGGATACTTAGTCACTACCGCACACCCCGATCTGATAGTCGGTAATCCTGCCCCTCATGGCACGAGCCAGCGGTAGGACCGTACGGGATGCCATCACCCTCCTGGAGGGATTAAGAATATATGCAGAGGGGGGCACCTACGCAGGTCCGCAAGACCGAGACAAGGGCCCTAGACACTATCCTCTCAGATATACACGCAGGCAGCTGTACACGGACCTGCTGCGTGCCAGGGGTGGATCGTAACAATATAGATGGCATCCCCACCCCCAACCTATATGCCCTGGGGAAGGAGCATTGCAAGGGGAAGACCAGTTACAAAGAGACCGCCAGGCCAGACCATGCTGTATCCAGAGATACCGCCACGTGACAGACGCACTGCCACCTGGCTGGTCGGAGGACACACCCACATGCCAATCAACATTTGGTGCACTGCCACCTGGCTGGTCGGAGGACACACCACACGCCAATCAACATTTGGTGCACTGCCACCTGGCTGGTCGGAGGACACACCACACGCCAATCAACATTTGGTGCACTGCCACCTGGCTGTTCAGAGGACACACCACATGCCAATCAACATTTGGTGCACTGCCACCTGGCTGGTCGGAGGACACGCCACATGCCAATCAACATTTGGTGCACTGCCACCTGGCTGGGTCGGAGGACACACCACATGCCAATCAACATTTGGTGCACTGCCACCTGGCTGTTCGGAGGACACACCACACGCCAATCAACATTTGGTCCCTCCCAACTAATCAATGCACACCTAAATTATTGGTCACCTTAATTGGATTATCTCACCCAGACCCATGCTTTAAAAGGTGAGACTTGTCCTTGGCTAGCCCTCTCTTACAGACCACCACATTGGAGGTAAGTGCATTGATTTATGTTTGGGAAGGTCTATCGTTTGTCCTGGTAAGGGAGCCGCAGCTATCGAAGGTCAAGGGGGATAGCTGTTGTAGTGCTTTTCCCTTGTTCTTTGTTTGTGTAACCGTACCCTGTCCCCACACCGCTTCCTGTGTATTGTAGTTGCTTGTGTTGACCCGACTTCCCCTTGTAAATAAATTCCTTATTATTAAAACTGTGTGTGTCCAGGCCTCTACTGTTGAGACTCAAAGAACCAGTTATTTTCCATCACAACAGAGGTGGTAGGTGATTCCAGGAGAGGGGGAGGGATGAAGTAAAAAGCTGGGAAGTTGATGGTGAAAGAGATACAGGGCTAGAGAAGGGGGAAAGGGGAGAGGACAGAGGCCATGGAAGAAGACAAGGGGAAGGAGCACCAGAGGGAGGCAATGGGGGCAGGTAAGGATAGGAATGGTGAAAGGAGCATGAGGGGGACAATTACCAGAAGTTTGAGAAACTGATGTTCATGCATCAGGTTGGAGGCTACCCAGACTGAATATACGGCGTTGCTCCTCCAACCTGCATGTGGCCTCATTGCGGCAGTAGAAGAGGGGCGTGGACTGGTGTGTTAGAATGGGAATGGGAAATGGAATTAAAGTGGGTGCAACTGGGAGACCCACTTTTTCTGCAGACGGAGCGTAGTTGCTTGGCGAAGCGGTCTCCCGATCTACATCGGGTTTCGCCAATATAAAGGAGGCCACACCGGGAGATGACCAGTGGATGGCCCCAACGGGCTCCCAGCTGAAAGTGTCCGCCTCGCCTGGAAGGACTGTTTGGGCCCTGAGTGGTAGTGAAGGAGGGGGTGTAGGGGCAGGTGTGACACTCATTCTGCTTGCGAGGATAAGTGCCAGGAGGAGATCAGAGGGGAGGGATGAATGGACAAGGGAGTCGTGTAGGGAGCGACCCCTGTAGAAAGCGAAAAGTGGGGTGGGAACCCATTGGAGATGGCGGAGGTTATGGAGAATTATGTGCTGGACGTGGAGGCTGGTGAGGTGGTAGTTGAAGACATGAGGAACCCTACCCCAAGTGGGTTGGTGGAAGGATGTGGTGAGGGCAGACGTGCATAAAATGGAAGAGATGTGGATGAGGCAGCATTGATGGTAGAAGAAGGGAAGCCCCTTTCTTTGAAGGAGGACATCTCCTTAGTTCTGGAATAAACAGCCTCATCCTGAGAGCAGACACGGTGGAAACTGAGGAATTGAGAGAAGGAGAGATGTAACAGGGTGGGAAGCAGTATTGTCCAGGTAGCTGTGACAATCAGCGGGTGTATAGAAGATATCTGTCTCCAGAGACAGAGAGATCGAGAAAGGGGAAGGAGGTGTTGGAAATGGACCAGGTAAGTTTGAGGGCAGGAAGGAAGTTGGAGGCAAAGTGGATGAAGTTGATGAGCTCAGCACGGATGCAGGAGGCAGCACCAATGCAGTCATCGATGTAGCGTAGGAAAAGTGGGGGAACGGACACCAGTGTAGAACATAGCCTGTTCCATATAGCCGACAAACCAGCAGGCATAGCCAATGGAGTCAATGGAGAAATTGTTGCAAGTGAGGACGAGTTCCACCAGACTGAAGAGAGTGGTGGTGGAGGGGAACGCGTTGGGTCTGGGGTCTAGAAAGAAGCTTTTGAGGCCTTCCTGATGGGGGGGGGGGGGTGAGTGGAGGTGTATAGGACGTCCATAGTGAAAATGAGACAGTCAGGGATAGGGAACTGAAATCATTGAAAGCATCAAGGTGTCTAAAGTGTCACAGGTGAAGGTAGAAAAGGAGGTGGGAGATAAAACTGAGTCGAGGCCCGCAGATATAAGTTCAGTGGGGAGGAACAAGCTGAGACAATGGGTCTCCCTGGACAGGCAGGTTTGTGGATCTTGGGCAGGAGGTAGAAACGGGAGGTGCGGGGTGAGGGAACTATGAGGTTGGTGGCAGTGGATGGGAGATCCCAGAGCTGATAAGGTGTGGGTGACACTGGCCTGGTTCGCCTTAGTGGGATCCTGTTCGAGGGGTAAGTATGAGGAGCTGTTGCCAACCTCAGTCCGCCAGATTAATACAGCCCCCCCCATGCGGCGGGGATTGGGTGGAATAATGTGACTGAGAGAGGGAGGGGATTTTGAGACAGGGAATGAGAGTGTGAGAGAGAATGGGGAGGGAGGGTGTGTGAGGGAGGGGGAGCTGTGAGCCAGACAGGGGAGCATGAGAGACCATGAGTGAGAGTGACAGTGTGAGGACTGTGAGAGAGAGTGAGGGGGGTGGTAGTGAGCACAAGACAAAAGGCGGGGTGCAGAATGGAGAGGGAGCAAGTGAGAGAGGGACTCGGGGAAGGAGATAGAAAGTGTACGTGTTGTGTGTGTGGACGGAGAGAGAAGGGAGGACGAGAAACCCAGGAAGAGAAGGGAGTTTGTGTTGAGAGAGGAGGTTGGGAGGATGAGAGAGGAGGGACAGATTAATGCAACCTGCAGAGGGAGACAGAGACCACACGGAGAGATTCCGATTACTTGTCCACTCGGTAGTGATGGGCCCAGTCAACTGGCTCCCTCCCTCCCAGAGCTACCAACAAAGACTGGAGCAGTGTTGGAGAACCCCCCCCCCCCCACCCTTTATATATCTCTAATTGGTGGGGAGCAGGGAGAAAGAAGGAGGGAGGGGCAACAGGGACGGGGAGAGGAGTAGGAAGGGAGGGGGTCATGGACATGGGGAGGGAAGTAGAAGAGGGAGGGTGTGGGGTTGCCACTGAGATGGGATGAGGTGTAAGGAGGGAGTGGGTCACTGAGACAGGGAGGGGTGTGGATGGGTCAGAGAGATCTGGTGGGGTTTAGGGGAGAGACGGGGTCACAGAGGCGAGGAATGTAGGAGAGGGTTATGAACTTTCCCTCCTCCCCCAACAGCCTGAGGCAGAACCCCTGTTTGAGGAGCCCAGCAGAGCGGATACCCTCACATTACCCCCTCCAACTCATTCCGATTTCACTGAGAAGCCAGCCGGTATCAGAACCACCTCCCTCTCCGTAACTGCTGATGCCAGACTCTGGAACTTGCCCTCTCAGGTCCCAGGATCAGGTCCAGTGCTGCCAGTGTATTTCCGGGGAACAGTCCTGTAAACATCGTCTGGTACATAGTCTGCATGGCCAACTGCTCCCCCCACACACAGACCCTCTCTGTCTCTCTCTGTCTCTCTGTCTCTCTGTCTCTCTGTCTCTCTGTCTCTCTGTCTCTCTGTCTCTCTGTCTCTCTCCCTCTCTCCCTCTCTCCAGGTGCCCTGCGACCGTAACTTCCTTGAAAACATACGAGTGACCGGTGCCCTAGCGGGATACTTTGTCACTACCACACGCCCCGATCTGAAGTCGGTAATCCTCCCCTCATGGCACTAGCCAGCGGTAGGACCGTACGGGATGCCATCACCCTCCTGGAGGGATTAGAATATATGCAGAGGGGGGCACCTACGCAGGTCCGCAAGACCGAGACAAGGGCCCTAGACACTATCCTCTCAGATATACACGCAGGCAGCTGTACACGGACCTGCTGCGTGCAGGGGTGGATCGTAACAATATAGATGGCATCCTCACCCCCAACCTATATGCCCTGGGGAAGGAGCATTGCAAGGGGAAGACCAGTTACAAAGAGACCGCCAGGCCAGACCATGCTGTATCCAGAGATACCGGCCACGTGACAGACGCACTGCCACCTGGCTGGTCGGAGGACACACCACATGCCAATCAACATTTGGTGCACTGCCACCTGGCTGGTCGGAGGACACCACCACATGCCAATCAACATTTGGTGCACTGCCACCTGGCTGTTCGGAGGACACACCACATGCCAATCAACATTTTGGTGCACTGCCACCTGGCTGGTCGGAGGACCACACCACATGCCAATCAACATTTGGTGCACTGCCACCTGGCTGGTCGGAGGACACACCCACACGCCAATCAACATTTGGTGCACTGCCACCTGGCTGTCGGAGGACACACCACATGCCAATCAACATTTGGTGCACTGCCACCTGGCTGTTCGGAGGACACACCACATGCCAATCAACATTTGGTGCACTGCCACCTGGGCTGGTCGGAGGACACACCACACGCCAGATCAACATTTGGTGCACTGCCACCTGGCTGGTCGGAGGACACACCACATGCAATCAACATTTGGGTGCACTGCCACCTGGCTGGTCGGAGGACACACCACATGCCAATCAACATTTGGTCCCTCCAACTAATCAATGCACACCTAAATTATTGGTCACCTTAATTGGATTAACTCGCCCAGCCCCATGCTTTAAAAGGTGAGACATGTGCCTGGCTCGGCCTCTCTTACAGACCACCTCATTGAAGGTAAGTGTATTGATTTATGTTTGAGAAGGTCTATTGTTTGTCCCTGGTAAGGGAGCCACTGCTATCCAATGTCAAGGGGGATAGCTGTTGTAGTGCTTTTCCCTTTTTCTTTGTATGTGTAACTGTACCCTGTCCCCACACCGCTTCCTGTGTATTGTAGTTGCTTGTGTTGACCCGACTTCCCCTTGTAAATAAATTCCT